>NW_010410972.1:0-15033 GCF_000710305.1 Buceros rhinoceros silvestris | reverse complement strand
AGAGAAAGAATTACTGGCTGGGAGAAAAGATATTTTTGTTTTCTTTTTTCCTTTCCAGAAAACCTTTCCAGAAAAGGCTAATTCTTAAGCGTACATCACCAAAGTCATGTCTTTTTCATCGGAATTCCCCCAAGGGGTAGAAGCTTGCCTAACCTAATCAAAAGATCAACTTGTAACAAAAAAAAATATAGAAGATAGTAAAGATCAAATGCCATTTTCAGATAGGATTACCTGACATAATTACTTCTTTATATTATATTCTGTCTTTTTAAAGAAAAATATTCAAGTACTTTATCTGTTTTTACAGAAAATTACATGGTACTGGATTTTCTTTTTTTTATTAATTTAGTGAAGTACCTTGGAGTAACTTAGAAACAGCATGTGGCTGTTTCTACCCGTGGATGACGAATCAAGACAGAAAAAAGAGAAACTGTTGTTTCAACAACCTGAATACCAATTCACCAGTCTTTGCTTTCAGAATTAATGAATTTTCCAAACACAAAATTAACAATTAGATAGTTTTATATGTGAGTCAATTTTGCCTACAGTTACTTATATGGTGATTCAACTCCCCCTACAATTCTGCAGACGATAAGCAGGACTCCATAGCAGAACCGTACTACTGTTTTCAAGTCCTTAAAGTACGGATCACACCCTAGGTCCCTCATGAGGGCCTCGAGAGAGCCATACCCTTTGCGATGTCTTTATCATGGTTTGTTACAAGACTATGAGCTTTCTAATACCTAAAATCAGAAACCTAGATATTTACTGATTTTTCATAAGAAAATATGATAGCTCTTGAGACTGAAGTATGATATCAGTTTTCATCCCATGTGTATGTAGAACTATGAGGGAGAAGAGAGTATCTGAGGAAACAGGATGCAAGCTACTCTAGAGAATACCCCAGATCCTAGGAGTGCTGAACAGTGTTTTCTTTCCTCTTTTCTGTCAGCAATTGTTTTGGTGAGAGGGAAGGAACTGAGACTGATGGACCTTTTTGCAGGAACCTCTCCTCTTGTTCTGAAGAACAGTTACACCTATGTCTTGAGATGATACACAAAGAACTTCTCCTGTCTTTAGTGCTCGGTTCTACCATTGCACTGACATTTCCATGCCATCCATGTGCCAGCTCAAGGCACTGGTAGGTTTTCTGCTAATGACGATTAAAATAGTTTTTATGAAATCTGAATCATGGTGTGTTCAGGTTTGCTTTGGTGTTTTTCAGTGCTAGCAGCAGCTCTCTTAGCTCACTGCTCTTTCTCCCTTAGCATTTTCCGTACTCCAAGATCAACTCGAGTTCATTTTCAATTATGCGGGTATGTTGATGTCGGTAAATACTTAGAGAGCCCAGGAAAGCTTGTATGTTTTGCCCACTTCCATTCATCCCACCTAATTTAGGCTCTTACTTCATATGCCTAATTTGTACCTTTAATTCTCAGTGGCCAACAGACAGAGTTCCCAGACAGTAACTCTGACTTTTCTGAATTTAGAGAAGAGAGCCTGCAATTAGGTCAGATTTATTTATACGTATCACACTCTAGAAACCAGTTTGAGGAAAAAAAGTAATATTTATGTTACCTTTTAACCAAAAACTTCAAGGAAGTGATCTTTAAGTGTTAGAGGTAGAAAGATTTTAGTCAGAAACAATTTTATATCATGATTATTTGCTTTTAATAATTGCTTAACCCACAATTAGGACAAAGCAGGTTGCATGGTCCTGCATCTCTTCTACTCAGTTGTTTAAATACCATTGTTGCTTTCTCTCCCTCTCAAAGAGATAGATTTCTGAGAATCAGATATCAAAGCTTGTTATTCTTTGGCCAAAAATAAAACAACAGAAAACCCAGTAAAAATTTAAAACCTCACAAACAATAATGCATTAAACAGACCAAATGCTTTCACTAGCACTAGCAGCACCACCACCACCCGCACACACACCACTCCCCATCCCCCCACAATTTTTCTTTCATTTTTCAAATACAGGCTACTCTTTTGTGATTCGTGCCTCATGCTATATCAATATTCAAAGTTATCATTAATGAAAACCTACTCTAAGTGTGCTAAATCCCTTCTGAGCAGTATAAATTCATCATCATCATCATGGCCTGGCTTTGCGAACGAAGATCTGGGCAGGGCTTTTCCCACGTTCACTGCAAGCGATGAGTGCACCCTTCGGGGCTGTGCAGTGGATTTTTTAGGTGAGGCGCAGCGTGCGCGGAACTGGCTCCACCCTTTACATCTGAGGTTCATCTGCCAGGGCCCGGCGAGCTTGGACGGTGACAGCGAAGTCCTCGGGTCGTAGGTTTGGTTAGAGTGTCCTTCTCTTAGATGATGGATGCCTTACAAGGCTAAACGAGCTCCATCTGCCCGGGTTTGGAGTCAGAGTTGTCCTTCTCCTAGGATGGTGCCCGAAGGCTAGTGAGCCCATCCTGCCCGTGGACACACTTTGTCTGACCCTTCAGCTGAGACCTGTCTGGCTTGGGAGACCCCACCAGAGGCACATGCCACCACCAGCACAGCTCTCAACCTCACAAGGGCAGGCAAGCTCCTTCCCCACGGCAAGGGGGTGCCCGTGAAAGAGTCGCTGCTCTACCCCCGGGTGAAAGAGTCGCTGCTCTACCTCCGGACATCACAGACCCGGGCATGGTGTGGCTGGGGCCTGCCAAGAACAGGCGTCCTGGAGGGTGAATTAAGATTACAGAAAACAACAAGATTTTTTTCAAAAGCAAACACAGAAGTGTAAATAAACAAACCCTCTGTTTTAAGATTTCTGTTCTTGTAGGGAACTTCATAGTTGCAAGGTCTATTTTAAAACTTCAGTTCCTATTTTCTCAATATACCTTTTTGGGAATCAAGTTAATTTTTCACTTCTGATCAGTTGTGGAGGTATGTCCTCTTCCACATTCCAGCCAGTCATTATTTTTAGAAACACATCCGGCACTTTGAAGCATCAGTATCTTTAGTTTGGTTCAAACTGATGTAAGTTCCCCCACGAGCAACCTCAGTCAACGATCATTGGAGTTCTGTTTTTTTATAACCGCTTTTTCCTTTAGTTCATTTGGCCATCAACAAATGGATGTGGGCAATACAAAACAAAGAGAAAAGCATATTTTGAGATCAAAGTCCATACTTGCCTTCCAAATCATTAAAGGGAATTTTAAAACCCTTGACCAAACACTTAAGGGCTTTGAAGTACAGGGGAAACTGAAATAGAAGCATTGTAAAATTGTGTTTCATGCTTTTGGTGCTTAATACAGTATATTCATTCCACCAAGAATATCTCTTGCCAAGGGGGAACATCTTTGCCATGTGGCGCAGCAGAAATGGTGTGGAACATGCCACAGGTTTTTTTTTTTTTGCAGGCTTCACATGTGCAAAATATAATTAGTATCTGAACGGATAATGGCATATATGCTGTGCTGCAAAGCATTTCCAAACACATGAAAAATATCAAAAGGGCCGAGTTATTCTCTTAGCTTTGTTCCACAATCATCAGTATCGTTGGTATCTATGTAGTCCTAACATCAATATTTGGAAAATTCGGTTTTCACAACTTCTTTATACTAAAAAAATACCTTCAACACAGAAGCTGGGAGCTCTCTACTGTCTTGTACAGTGCATTCACATGAAAGGTGGTATGCCCTGTGAATAAACAACGACACCTATTGAGCAACTTATAATTTTGCTCCTGGCTTTCTGGAACCAGGATTTCACTACTTTAGCTGCGTTTCCAATTCTGCTACTGTCCACCTGTGTAATCTCGGGCAAGTCATTTTTCCTTTCCAACCACTTCTCTGTGGGATACTCAGCAGACTCCACTGACTTGATGATAGAGGCTCCAGGACCTGTGCTCTCTCTTACTACCTGTTTGTACAGTGCTCAATACTATGTGGCTCTCGTCACTCGTAGTGTCAAGTTTGTAAAGATGCATTGCAAGTAAAACGAAAGGCATCTTACTGCCCAAGAGATAATAAACATTGGAGGTTCACTCCTAGTGTGGGAATACATGGGGTTTGATTCTTTTTTCTTTCCAAGAAAGATGTGATTAGGTGTTACTTTAGATACTAACAGGGTTGGCCAAGTACTCAGCTAGCAAAATATCTCAGTGAATCACACTTATTTCAACACATGGTGACTACATCTTGATTTGTTATCTGAGCTATAATTAATTTAAGAAGTAAAGCAACGGCATTTTAATATGAGATAATGCATACACATGAGAAGGATATTTACATGAACTTTACAACAGAAGGAGTAAACTTTGAGTTGGCACAAACCGATATACTCTAGATCAAAGTTGAGAGCCACTTTACTCAAGTGAAGATATGACCTAGAATATACACTTTTGCAGCCAGGTTTTTCTAGATTTTTTTTTTTAATGGCAGTCGTAGTGCAATTATAAAAGGTCAGCATTGTACTCATTGGTCTTATTTTCCTATGAACCCCTTGTGTTTTTTGCTTCACCATTTTCTGGGATACCTTCAGAAGAGTACTGTATTGTCCATGACCTTTCTCTCAGAGGAAAAGCTATCCAAATATAATATGAATAACTTATTATGAAATAACCAACTTCGCAGAAAAGGTCAAAATGTGGAATAAATGCAAGTAGGTCTCAGCCTGAATAATGGTACTCTGAATACAGGGCTTTGAATGGCACATTAGTGACATCTCCTGTTAGGGAAAATAGGGCCCCATGAGAATTACCTTACCTGTATAGGTCACCTAGATACGTTAAAAAGAGACAGTACTGCTTTTTTTCCAGTTATGCTCTGCAAATACTTGGTCCCTGAGGAATGAAACTAGTCAAATTCATAGCTCAGCTCTGTAACAACTTTGAGACTATGATAAACTCAGTGCAAATACCAGAAATATGGACTAAGAACTGTCAAAGATCATTTGGCTTTTTTATGTCTGAAAAGGAAGGGCATAAACATTCTATCAAAATCGCATTTATCAGAAACCTGTTTATATCCAAGAATCAAAAATGAATCAACTTCCTTTTTTTTTTTCTTCAGATAAGATTTTTCAAATGAATGAAAGATTTCCTTCAGTGTTCTGTCATTTCCTATTCATTACACAAGTAAGAACTCTCACGTTTCTGAGTTGCACAGGGCCAGGAAGGGAATATTGCCCACAGCACTCGTTAACTGATGCAGTCAGGGCTTTCCAGGTAGATACTCGGGTGACCTACCAGAGGATGAGCTCTCCTTGAATTCTCTGAAGTGCTTTTGACTCCCTGCCAGTGTTCATCCTTTGCTCTTCCGTCTTGTAGTTACTTCTTCTCCTGCCAGTACACAGCAATTCAACGTTCATCAGGTAATACTGTGGAATTACGAGACTCACCACTTTGGAAAAGTGAGCATTGCTTGCCTCTGAGGTTAGGCTGTAAATCTCACATGTTTAAAAGGGCCTGATGATCAGAAAAAAGGCAGAAATGGCAAAAAGACCCTCCACAGGATGCATGAACTTCCCAGATGGCTACATTAATCCTTCATTTGGTCACTTGTTTGCAGGTTGGTTACTGGAAGGACATGGAGCAGGAAGAAGCAGCAGAAAAGGTCAAAACTGAGGGAAATGAGTCATCCATCCTCCTGACAGGATTAGAAGGGAACACTTTATATCACCTCACAGTGAGGGCATACAATGCTGCAGGGTATGGACCACCTAGCACTGCTGTGCGTGCAGCAACAAAGAAGTCCCGTAAGTGATCATAGTACCTTTGCTCAAACGGAGAAGTTGGGGAGCAACCACTGCCCTCTTGGGTTTTCCTTTAAAAAGGGTGTATAATAATCAGGAATCATGTACAGTTTTGAGATTTAGACTTTGCATTCATATGACTGCATTCATAACAAAGTTTATCTTCCTGGAAACAACATTTTTGACAAAGAAGGGAGAAAAATGCATTCAAGTTCATAAGTTCTGTGGAACTTATGGAGTAGGCTGAGTAAATACACCACAGCCTATTAAATGACAATTCTAGTAAAATAAAAAAAATCTTTAAAAATTCCAGCTAGAATTGGGATTGTGCTAACACAAGCAGTTGCAAATATCATGAAAGACTGAAATACTTTTCTTTTGATTTTAAAGAAACTACCTACAAAGTACATTCACTGCATATGATTTTTTCTCCTCAGCTCCCAGCCAAGCACCAAGCAATATTATGTGGATACAGGATGGCTCTTATGTGTCTCTTGGGTGGGAGCCAGTGAGACCTCTAGCTAATGAATCTGATGTAATGGGATACAAGGTCAGTGCTTCCCCTGCCTTGCTCACCTTTCTCTCTTCCAAATGACTGTTCATCTTTGCTGTTGGCTTTTTTCCCTTTCTCATCTTTCTGTGTAAGTAAAGTAGGCTATGCAGACCATCTGCAATCAGTGTTCACCACGTGAAAAGCAATAAATAAAATTTAAAAGAGCAAAATATCCCAACATTTTCCGTGTTGAGATTGTTGACTACTGATTATAAACTGAGTAAGCTCTGAGGGGATCAGTTCACCATATCTGACTCAGAAGGGTTATTAATAAGACCAGCCTCTAAAGAAATTCCGACTAACACTTCAATTTACCTGTGTTTGCAGTAGGATTTAGAGAAATGCAGAAGAATGAGGCATGTAAATTAGTATTTTTACTGACCAGAAACACAAATACTTCAGTTTGTTTTGTTATGTTGGTAATGTTCAACAATCAGTGTCAGTAACACCTGGCATTTAAAGTTTTGAAGTTTTAAAGAGTAAAATCCAGACTAACTCTTAAATAACAAGCCATAAAAAGCAGTGGAATTCACTGGAATCTTTCAAATGAAAGAAGATTATTTCAATGTTTTTACAGAGATGTGGGTTCGGGGTTTTCTGAAGCATATATACAACCATTTCTATAGACTACTGTCTGATATTTCCTTTCATACATCAGGAAATATCACCAAGAAAGTATAAATTGGTTCAAATAAACCAGAAACTCCTCTAACCTTTATCAGAATAGTAAAGATTCTGAAAAAGTGGAGTTGAATGCTTTGGTTTTTTACACCTCTCTGACCTTTTCAATTTTGTCTGGGAACAGAAACTCTTATACAGAAGTACCAAAAAGTTACTCGCGTTCCTCCCACGCACCATAAGCTTGTACTGAGTTTCACAGGAGGTGCAGGGACAGATCTGAGCTATTCTCAGTTGACTTAGCCAGCTAAGGTAAACACAGTAAGGACATTATTTAGGCATTTTCTTTACATTTGAAGTTGGTTCTTGAGCCATAATGTGAATATCTACATGAATCTGGGGATAAGAATTTGAATCAAATGGAACCCAAAATGCATTCTGAAGAAATTTTGGAGAAAAAATTGCGTAACATCTAATGCTAGAGAAGGCAAATGCTGTATCTTTGCCCTGGATCATAATCAATGTACTTTCGCATTCATTAATTGCTAATACACTTTGCCGTTAATATTTTGAAGCCATTGGGGGAAGAGGAGAGTAAAAGCAGAAGGCTGTTCAAATTGAATGTACGAAATCCTTTCCGAAAGCACAAACCAACATTTTTGGTGACTGTGTTATCTACAGAAAATGTCTGGTACATGACTTGAATGACAACTATCTACGTTATTGTTCATAGGTATTCTTTAGGCAAGAAGGCCAGAGCAACAGTCAAGTTATAGAAACACAGAAAACCTCTGCAGTGGTTCTTCTTCCTGATGTTGGTGTCTACATCATTGAGGTCTGTGCAGTCAGTGAAGGAGGGGATGGGACCGCAAGTCCCCAGATCAGAGTTCCATCCTTTTCAGGTAAGGTTACACCTTTATTTGCAAAAGTATATTAGATTAGAGCCATGCTCATTAGCTCCATTATTCTGTACCTGAAAAAAATTTTCTCACAATTCTCTAGCTATTATGTAAAATCATAAATCAGAGTACTCAGTTCTATGCTGAAACAAAAGTATCTAGTGCCATTTCAAAGAATCATTGAATCATTGAATCATCAAATCATAGAAATATAGAATGGTTTGGGTTGGAACGGACATTAAAGATATCTAGTTCCAACCCTCTTACATCAGGCAGGGACAGCTTCCATTAGACCAGGTTGCCAGCCTGGCCTTCAACACTTCCAGGGATGGGCCATCCACAACTTCTCTGGAGAACCTGTTCCAGTGCCTCAGCACCCTCATAGTAAAGAACTCCTTCTTTACATGTAATCTAACTCTACCCTCTTTCGGTTCAAAGCTGTTACCCCTTGTCCTATCACTACACACCCTTGTAAAAAGTAGCTCTTCAGCTTCCTCATAGGCCTTCTTTAGGTACTGGAAGGCTGTTCTAAGGTTTCCCCAGAGCCTTCTCTTCTCCAGGCTGAACAACGCTAACTCTTTCAGACTGTCTTCATAGGACAGGTGTTCCAACCCTCTTATCATCTTCCTGGCCCTCTTCTGGACCTTCATCAACACGTCCATGTCCTTCTTGTGTTGGGAGACCCAAAGCTGAATACAGTACTGCAGGCGGGGTCTCGTGAGAGCAGAGTAGAGGGGGAGAATCACCTCTCTTGACCTGATGGTCAGGTTTCATTTGATGCAGCCCAGGATGCAACTGACTTTCTGGGCTACAAATGCACATTGCCTTTCAAACCTGCCCAGGTCCCTCTGGATGGCATCCCTTCCCTTCAGCAAGTTGACTGAACCATGTAGCATCATGCACTCAGCAAACCTGCTGAGGTTGCACTCAACCTCACTGTCCACGTCACTGACAAAGATATGAACAGATACATGTGAGATGCTCAAGAGTATCTGAGGCATCCATGTGAGGCTGGTGAACAAAGCAGAGGATTTAAAGGAAACCTCTCCCTTTATAGGATAATATCTGGAAACCTAACTGAACTGTAGATGACTACATACAAATTAGGTGTCTCAAATTGCATTATAGTCAGGTATGATGTAACCCATACAGACTGACGGCGAAGCCAAGACAGCAATTCAGCTGATCTTCTGAATTTCAATATTCAGACATAGGCACATAAGGACACCTGAGATGTCCTAAGGCATCCAAACATTTGCACAGAGCTGGCAGATATGATGTGGGACTTGAAGGATGTGCACATCCTTCTGGACCACCAGCCAGAGATGTACTATCTAACACGAATAAAACGGCATGCATTTAGGTAGCTAAACCCTGTGTATGTTCCAGCTTTAGAATAAGCTGTATTTCTCTGTAGGTTCCATTGACTCCCTTGAGGAGATACTACTTTACAGTATTAATGTATTATCATGAAGTAAATTATGATGTCTAGCTTCTATCTCCTCAGTTTTTGCAATATGTTGAAAGAGTTGCAAGTATCAATATTACACAGGTAAGAAAGGGGCAGATGGGTCAATCGCAAGAACAACCAGAAAATAACGTCTGAACACAACACATCTTAATTCTAACTTTCTGCTAATACTTTAAAACTCTACTAAATACTGCTTTTTAGTCCTTAAGAAGTACTATCCAAAAGGTGCGAGCCTGAAACTTCAATCTAGACTAGTCTAGACTAGTCTAGTCACAAACTATAGTGCTGTCATCAGAACGTAGAAGACATCAACCCCTACTCCATGGAATATTTGCTTCATGTATCTTTTGAACCATAACTCTAGACCACAAAATCTTTCATTCCCTCCAGCCTGATATTTTTGATAACACGATGTGCAACAGATCAGTTCCACTTAGGACAACTGTGGTACAAAGAAACCCAGTCTGGTCCCCTTCCCATCCTGTGATGTGTTGCCGCTGGCAGCCCATAGCACGGCTTCTTAAGAGACTGCTGTGATCTAAAAACATCTGTGGGCTACTGGGCAAAACCCCGCTTTTTCTGGACAAACGTCAAGATCAAGGGCTAGTTTTCATTCCTTGTTCCAGGAAGAACGTTTGTGATTGTGACTCAGGGCATCATCACAAAATCCCAAATTTTTCTTATTTCGAGGTAAGGAGCCTATTTTGAGCAGTTTTCACAAGGTAAATCTAAAGGTAAGTCTAAAAGTTCAGCTTTTGCTGAGCATAATAGAATACAAGTTTCAGACAAAATCTAGTACCTAAATGTACTGAGAGCCATTTACATTGTTCTTTAATTACTCTGCTTTTCATTTCAGGAGGGAAAGTAACAAGTGCTCAATCCACCTTACATGTGTTGTCCACTCCCTCGTCCTCTGTCACATTGCTTTTGGCACTGATGGTTCCTTCAGCCTCATGGTGAAGACTGCAGACTTTGCTGTTGTTGTTAGTTGTTTGCTTTAGCTTGATGACACCAAGGGATGGAGTTTTATGTCCGCGGAAAAATTGGAAATCCAAGCTAATGCTTAAAGACCCATAGAAATGCCTGTGGTGCGCTTAGAGGAGCGTGGGAGGCACGGTCAATAATTCATCAGGTTTTTTTCTCTTCTTTATTTGTAAAAGTCCTCTGAGGAGGGGACAGCCCTTGGCCCAAAAATATGCAGATTGTATGTAATAAACTTTTGTAAGAAAAGGTAATTTCTGTCAAATGTACTTTACTTTTTTAATATGTTCGATTTTGGTGACCCCAGTCATGTATCTTTATGTGTTTAAACAGTGGTGTCAAGTACAGTACATCTGTTTGGTTTGGAGAAAAATTCTTTTCTAAATATAGAACAAAGTTTGATACAGTTTTGCCTAATACTTTTCTTCCATCTCTTATGGCTGGCTGTTCCTACTGACAAGAGAAAAAATACTGTTTAGATACACAGCTCACTGCAAAAGTACAGAGAATTTGTTCTGAAAATGTATGAATACGTATTTAATTAGCAAAAGGAATCATCAATATGCTACTAGGCAGCACACTCAGAAAGTGGCAAAATGGGGCAGAAAAGCCATTTAATTTATTACAAGGGAAATGGAAAATTATTAAACACAAACTTAAAAGGAAACAAGTTTGGTTTTTATCAAATACCACACGATTTAATGACAAATTAATTGAACACTTTTTTTTGATAGCAAATAAAAAAATCAATTCCTAATGCATACGACAATGTAAACTCCACTGGGCATTTAAACATGGTATACACTCGGCTGCTAAGTGGACACGTAAAGCAATGCAAAGAGATAAAACTACTATTTCCAACCACCTCTCAGCTGTAACTTCTTTTTCCTCTGCGGTTTTTAGTATCATTCTGTGCTTTATATATTTGGTAATCAAGTTGAAGTATATATGAAAGCATATTATGGAGAGAATATTAACATTTTTTGGAATGTAATCATCCACATACATACAGACTCTGGTAGGATGTATTTTAGAAAATGCTGTGTCGGAAAAAAAAGTACTTGGATAAGTGCTACTGAGCATCGTTCCAGTTATTTAGCTAATTTGGTCTATTTTTATAGCTCACTAGTGATTATTCTTGTAGGGACTGCGCGCTATCACTTTTAAACCCCACTTTTTGCTGTCCCAGACAATTTTTCACTTGATAGACAATTTGGACAATTTTTTGACATTGGAAGGTCTTTCCACATATTAGCACCTGAACCAAATTGATCTCCAGGTTACATGGCGTGTGTGTTTGTACAATTATGGTGTGCACGGTGTTATGAGGAGGGTGTTTTACTACAGTGTTTCTGGGAATTGTGCCTAGGATGAACATACCCCTACCTGAGGAAAATCAAGTCAAAGGAGTTTAACAGGCAAGTCCTAATAGCGTAGTTCTTCTAGCCGTCCATTCCTCTAAAACTTTTGATGCAAATCTATCTTGGTTGATGGGTTCTGAGTCTAAAATGTTATTATTTTGCCAGCTCACTAGCAAAATAATACTTGACATTTAGCTATTGCACTCTAACCGTGCAAACTTCTTAACAGTTTGAAAATAGAAGAAGGCGGCACAACACAGATCAAGTGCTTGGTATGTAAAAAGCTGACTGATGACTCATTTTTTTTTCTTTTGAATATTATACCAGTAAACTTTTCAGAGGTGGTTCAACTCAAATCTTTATCACCCACTAATATTTTAGGTAATTATCTAAAAAAAGAGAGTTTGAGTTTTCTTAGTCCCCATGTCGCTAGGAAAACAAAGGCAGGATAGCTGGCTGAGCACAGACTGCAAATACAGGCAGGAGACCTCTGCTTCTGGAAAAGCCTTCGAGATGAAAGAAAGGAAAGTGGAATGTACCTTGCTGATGGAGCAAACTCACAGAGAATAACTACCTGCTGTCATTTGAAAAACAGCAGCATTGCTACTGTGCAGAGAACTTACATTAGTAAACCACAATTTTTCAAAAGACTAAAATAAAGAAGAATAAAGTGATGAACCAAAAAGCAAAATGGCTTTTTTCTAAATTACTTAAGCATAATTTCCTCTATTTTTTATACAGTTGCTTGCCAATGCAGTTTATTTCGGAGAATTAAAATAGGCTACAGTCACTGCTGGTTGTGTTTTGGTTAAGCAACTTTCTGAGTACAATCAATGGCTATGCTTTACAAGAAGGATGAAAGTCCAGTAAGGAGATAGAGCTGCATCTGGATATATCTCGATCTCTATTATCAAGATACGGATAGAAATACTGAACATACCATCAGGTAATGTAGTGGTATTGCAGGGACAAAAAGGGATTGTTTTATATTCAACATGAACAGAATATGTATTTTGCATCTTAAATATATTAATAAACATATTTTAAATGTTTTACCTATGTATTACCTATTTGTTACTTTGTAGAAGAGGATGTTTCCTTATCATGACATATTATTTTTTAGTTGCAGGGGAAAGCTCTTTCCTTGTTTGTGTAAAAGATTGTAATAGTGCAGTCTAGCGTCACTGAGGAGACTGTATTTTTGTATAATGCCACAAGACCTGTTTGGAAAAAATAATTAGAAAGAAACTTTGTTTTGCAGACCAAAAGAAAGCTACTTAATGGCCCATATCAAAATGTTAGATATATTGTATACAATCTGTATATATGCTATATATAATGGTATATACCATGTGGGAGACACAGTAATATAATAGTTCCTGTGTACTGTTCTTGTAACATTAGATCTTTTTAATAAATAATTCACTTTTTATTGACTTTTATCTTATCTCCTGCCAGCTCCTGAGTTACATTGATAGAGGACAGGGTGACACAAATATTTTGGATTCCAGCAGCAGAAACCTTTTAATTACATGATTTTCAAGAACAAAATGATGATTCTGTAATAGTGAATGTGGACAATGCCACCATTAAAATCAAATAATTATTGGCATCATTCTAATTTCACGTCAGTGTTGATTTCCCTGGGTAGATGCTATTTTCATAATTAAATAATTGAAAGGTGCAAGAAGGCTGTAACAAAAAAAAAATATTGCAAAATCATTCTGCAAATTAGCTTCAGAGATAAAAGCTCTCTGCATTAAAAAAAAAAAAAAAGAGATCATGAAAAGGAAGCCACCATACTGAAATTTATATAGTTTCTGGGACCTCTCTGGCATGAAAGATTCACCGATACCCCATGGCTGTGCAGGAACAAAAGCACAGTTTAGTTGCTTTGTCTTATATTTGAAATACTTTGTGTGATAAAGGACAACAGAAAAGCATTCAAAAATACACATATCCTTTTGGAGGAAAAAATATAATAATGGATGAGCCAATTATAGCAAAATATTTTTTTTTTTTAGTTTATGAAATGCACATCTGTGAGAGTAAATTACTTTGCCACACAGCACGAAGTCAAAAAGCCCATTTTGGTCACCATTTGAACTGAGACTTCAATTACAAAACAGATATGGCTTAAACAGCCTATTAGATCAGAACTTCCAACAAATTAGTTATGAATGTCACAGAAAACTATGATGACCTGTTTTTGTCGACACGGAGAACTGTGCATATTGCAAATCCATGTCCTACGAGAACTTCTACCAAACTGCAACCCACTCTTGCCCCTCTACGGCCACCACCCCAGTTCCTCTGAAGATGAAAGACATTTTCCTGCTTAATTAGTCCCTGTGCTTTTGAGCAAAACAATGTCAGGTATATGAGAAAATGAACAGCATTTTATTACACTAGGTTAGGTGGCTTCAGGCTATTACAAACAGCCTCCCTGAGCATCATTCTTAACACAGGCTGCTTCCAAAAATACAGAGTCTGAGTTGGGTCTAAGACCTTTCTCTCCATTCCAGTAAAGACACTGAGCGCTAACGTGGCCTTTATTGTGGTTCATCTTTTTAATACTTGAAACAAGATAATGATAGTGTATGTGTATTAACAACTCACAAGACTAGAAGAAAAATCTATGGAGAATTGTACACTAGCAATTTCAGTATTCACATTACGTATTACAGGGTCCAGCTGCCTGAGCCAGCTGACACAGATGTTTGTCTGCACTGGCAGTTATTCTTCCTTCCGGTGCTCTTTTCCTGCTGTCGGCACCCCAACTTGTATAAGAAACCTACCTAGTCATCAGAAGAAACAGATAAAGGAATGCTCTCTTTGTTCATTTGTGGCTCTGATGTCTGAAATAGATATGTCTGGCTAGAAAAAAATACCCCTATCTTTGGTATGGGGTAGTTCAGGGGTTTTATTCACTTTTAAGCTCAAACTCATCAATTTCTAAAAAAATAGAGAATAAAAACATAAGAGAGTCTTCCTGAAAGATATAGTTATCAAGATGAATAGCAAAGGCAGATGCTGTATGCATTAATAAAAAAAAAAAAAAAAGTTATTCAGCAGATTTTTATTTTCGTACAGAAAATAAGACGGGAAAATGCATCAATTTCCTTTCAGTAACAGAAAACGCGAATAAAAAGATGCTGAAAGTATTTGAAGCATATCTGGGTCAAAACTTTAGCAAGTACAATTTTACTCTAAGCTGCATTGCTCTGATGCCTGGCTGAGCAAGCATTTCCATCTCATAATGACACCACCTCTTATCTTCTACAGAAGGGGCTTTTGAAGACAGGGTAGTAAAACAGGGCAGTCCTTCCGATATTCCTTTAAAACTTCACCATGTGGGGTGACTGGCTGACTTAGAACGGAACCCTCATTTCAATTGCTTGGTTTTGCATAGCTCAATCTCTTATTCTTGAGTAATATACACGCCAAAATCTA
>NW_010410971.1:17433-20069 GCF_000710305.1 Buceros rhinoceros silvestris | reverse complement strand
AGGCAGGCCGATGGGTGCCGGCGGTGCTCCCCGGCACGGCAGTCCGCCCCTCGCCCGGGCTCCCGCAGCCCCCCTGCCCGGCCTCTCCTCCGCACCCCGGCAATTTTCGGAGTGAGGCGGGAGCCGGTGCTAAGTGACCTGATTACAGCTTAAACATCTGCTTTTAAAGCCATTTCTCTCGCGTGTACAAAGGCGCTTCCGCTTATTTTTCTCCCTGACTCCTCAGCATCCTCTCGATTCAAAGTAGTAGCTGTAACTTTTCACACGCTGAGATGTTACCTATCTATCTGTCCAGGAGCGCTCTCTTTTTTTATGCCTTTATCCTTTCCTTTCAAACTCAAAGGCGTTTCACACAAGAGATGCGAAACAGTCGGGGAAGTTACACCGATGAGCAGCTTTGAACGTTTAGCTGGCTACCCGCTGCAGTACTTTGATTTTTCCAAACTTAAATTTATCTGCCACATTTCCGACTCTGTAATGAAAGGTGCGCGACTAGGTGTTCTTAAACGCTCCCAGGGAAAATCTCTATATTCCTCTGACCCAAAATGACTGGAAATACTTCCTCGTCACAGAAGCGTTACTGCAGATGTTACCGCCGCGGACTACGAGGGTCCGTCCAGCAGTTTTAACTCACACGCGAGTGCTTTATCCCTGTGTTTTCCACTGCATTTGTACTTCGCTGGGCTCGACCTGGGGGCAAGGTACCCGCGTATTTAAACTGATTCGACAGTGCTGAGGTCAGCGTTGGAGAATTACAGCAGACACTACACACATGCACACACACGCACACACATCGCCAGCATCACAAAGCACCGTTATGCAGCAAGAGTAACAGAAAACGACAAATGTCTCAAGCATTTTAAGTGGGGAGCCAACATGTAATTCGGAATATGGAGCATAGACAAAACAGAACAGGTATTTTATAACGGAAATAGCTTGTCTTCATCCCCAGGAAAGATGCAATATTACTAACTAACCACTTTTAAATACAGGATTGGAAAAGTTCTTCAAAAGATACCAAAAGTAAACCAATAGGAATAAAACAAATATTCTGCACTGACTTTGGGAGTGACTCTGAAGAGATGGAATTTCATTTTAAGAGGTAGTAGTCACAGGGACCTCTCTAGATAGAGTCTGTGCAGGTGAGCGCCCCAACGATGTAGGCAGACCTGGAATCGTCATGACCTTGTCTTTCAACTAAAATATCCTACAAAGGTTTTAGTCCTTGTAAGAAAGCACTCGAAGTGTGAAAATGTGAATTGCACAAAATTCTCTGTTACAAAACTCATACAGCTGGACACACAGGAATAATCTTAGCCCTGAACTTACGCCACATGCAATAATTGTGGTTGTGTTGTATACAAAATAGCATTTCTGCTAACTCTAAGCAAATCAGAGTCAGGGCTTTGCACATAGTTTTCTTTTTGGCTTAGAGTTCTCTAACAAAATTTAAAATTATATTTTGCAAAGCAAAACTTACAAAGCGGTGGATTTTTGCACGACTAGCTAAATCTATTAATCTAGTACTAACTTGATCTTTTTACCACCTACAAATATAATGAGTTAAGATGTTCCTCTGTTATAAACAGAAAGATTATATAATTCCTTCCTTATGTGAAGCCCACCGGATAAACAACAAACGTCAACTACTTACTAATACACATTTGAAGTTCAGAGTAAGTTATTTTGGTGCTCTTAACTTGAACATAGCCGAAGCAGCATTACTAGACTTACCGAAGTTTAATTAAATTTCTGTCTTCAGATTTGAAAGTAATTTGAAAAGTGTGCAGTCACATTTGTGTTAGAGCTTTGTAGGAAAGTATCTTCCTAATGTCAACTACTAAATGTGACTAAACTCTCTAAAATCACAGTCCGGCCCTTCCTTACAGTTTTGGATTGCCAATGAGCTTCCTGTTTGAATAGAGAAAGAACAAAAGGATATGCATTCCTTATCGGCTTAGAGACACTTCTTTTTCAAATGTGACTATCAGTAAATCTTTTTGGACTGTAAGGTGTAAGTGAAAGGAGGGCAGGACGTCCTCTGATGTAAGACATGCCGGCTCCAGCATTAATCTATCAGTAACACCAAAAGATGAGACAAATTCAAGACATTGTCACGTTCTTTCCAAACTTCTTAAACTGCACTTAATGTGCCCTTCCGTACTTAAATAGTAACTCGGGCTTCGCCAGGCTTATCAGCACTTTCTGTTACCAGGACTCCACACTCTTTAGGATACTCGTGTGTCTGAAAAGAACAGATCTTAAAATCTCTGCGTTGTCAAACATCTTCAGCTCATAAAGGAATAAATTGTTCCTAACCCCCATTTTCCCTCGGGATACGCGGCAAGGTGCGGTTTAGCGCAGCTAGGTAGGGATTGCTTCTACGTAATGGAAACAATTACCAACATTACCCTGCGTCAGGATACTTCGTAATCACAATCCTAATTAAAAATAAATAAATAAATAAGTGCTCCTTTCGACTCTTCCATCAATCTTGCTGACTGATCCTAACATGGCAGCAACTATTCCCATTTGTTCTCTGCGCGATTAGCTCCACCACTCCTGCTCCTGTGAGAGCCCCGAGCACGGACCGACTGAGTGCTCGCTTTCCCGAATTCGGCGGAGTTGCCTCCCTT
>NW_010410971.1:455-17314 GCF_000710305.1 Buceros rhinoceros silvestris | reverse complement strand
GGGGGCTCGCTGCCAACCCCCGCCGAGCCGCCGCCGCTTGCAGCGCAGCGGAGCTCCGAGAGCGAACCGTGGCGGGAGGGAAGGTGGTTGGAGCGGGTCAGAAGGCGACGAGTGACCACTCTCTGTCGTAATCCCTGCCGAAAACCGCCTACCTCCCTCCCCTTACCCCGCCACGCTTTGGGAAACAGGGAAACTTTGGGGAGAGGGAGCCGGGCTGCGCCGCTCCGCCGTCAGGGGGGAGCTCCAGCGCGCTGCGGATGCGCCAAACGGAGAACTCAGGCGGTCGGGGGGACACGTGTAGCTAAGATGTGTACGTTCCGCGGAAAGAGCTGAGCGATCTCTCCGTTCTTACACGAGTGTGCTCTGCTGCCAGAAGTAGATGCAGAAAGGCTCTTCGAGTATTGAATTGTGGTAAAATTGTAAAACAAATATTCTAATCTGATCACTGACAAAGCCATAAAATTAAATAGCTGTCTGCAGAGGGAAATATGTCTTAATTACCTTAATTAAAGCAAGATAGGGCCTTACACACATTCATTTTGAAGCCACTAAATGTACTGATTATCATACAAATCAACCTTTAAATGGGGGTCATGCTTTTCCACTACATTAGTTTGTGTTCCACTGCATAAAACAAAGCTATATGGGAAGCTGACCTCTGGCAAAAATTATGCACTTCAGCTGCACACAACTCCTGACCCTCTTCATTGGGTTCTTAGGAAAGAACCTGAAGGAGTTTGCATATGATTTGGAATACAAAAATGCCTTTCATATGGTGCTAATACTGTATCAGGAACTACTGCCTGAGCTAAACGTACGGCCTTAAAATCAAGCACATAATCATTTTAATTACCTTGTATGTGTAAGTAGGAGCCATCACAAAATGCTGTTATTGCCATCAGTCTGAATTAGTACACAAGCCCATGAAAAATTTAAGATTTGGGTTTGCTGGTACAACACTTTCCCAGCAAACTGTAACTGTGGGTAGCTATCCATGTTTTCCATTAACAGGAGGAATGCAGAATACTTACAGCAATTCAGAAGTCAATATACAGACCTTATATGTGTGTGCAGATGTTTACATAATGGTCACATTTATTCAGCATTTATGATTTTTACAAGAATAAAGAGGTCTTGTCTTAAATAAGCTTCATAACCATAATTAACATTTTCTTTTTTCCTTTAGAGCTTTCTGGCTGAAAAATGTATGAAAAAAAATCATTATAGCAAATTCCACCTCGTAACTGTTCAAATAAAGGAAACCTACAGAAAAGCTTATTTCAAGAGAAGAAAAGATAAGCTCATTCAAAAGAATGAGGAGGGGAAAAAATATGCTTTTCTGTTGTCTGTTTTTCTTCCTCTTTTTCTTTTTCCTTGTCCCCTGACACATACTCCTCCTAGCAGAAGACATCACTAACAAATGCAGTCTGGGAAACATACCTCTCTAACTAAAATCTCTAATGAGGGACAATGATCTGCTATTTTAGTTTGATAATTTGCATGCTAATTGTTCTGTCTGATGTGCCTAAACAGAGATTTTATTAAAATACTACTGGTTTGAAAAATTTCTTAGGCTGTTGTTAGTAAAATACATTGTATTCAAGATGACTGCTTTCATTCCTGGAAGACAAGAGTTCAGGCAGTAGAGTGGTAACAATCTGTGTTTGTTCCTGTCTGCTCAGGAGAACTGTTTCTAATTGATCTGGCATGGAATTTAGTTGGAAATGTATATGTTGCAACCTAAGCACTGTCCCTGTATGCTTTGTAAAGTGATCACCATATGAGCCTTATTTTAAACATTCAAAGATTCTAGCCATTAACTTTTGTTTAAATTGAGCTGTAAATTCAACCTTCTGAGCTGAAAAATACGTGTAAGTGTGCGTGGATGTATATCTATCAATATATGACTATATAGGTGTGTATATATACACATGAATTCAGATACACATCCACACATCTACAGACTTGTAGATGCACTGACCATTGTTAGGTATCATGAACATATGACAATTATTTGCATACTGTTACTGATAAATAAAGGTACTAGTTATATTTTTAGAAATTTGCTTGAGTGAAAATAAGTGTGGCTCTAAAGATAAGTTGCTCGTATTACAGAGACATATCAGAGTATTTTTTAACTATTCTCCTGATGTCATGGAGTTTTAACTAAGAAAGCCCAGATAAACTAACACCAAAGCTGTCTGAAGCTCTTCCATGGAAAACTTTTAGGAGATAATGGGTAACTGCAATTCTTTAAATCACAGGGCAAATTATCAGTTTTTAACCCTCGAAACTCTTAATAGCAATATGTTGTTCTGAATGTAAAATGAATGGCTAGGCTTTGTTACAGGTAACAGTGCTCAGTTATGAATGCTGATGGCCTTCTTGTACAGCCCTAAATTACATTGAAAAAGATACATTTTCTTTAATTAAAAAAGCTGCACTGAACTAATCCCTCTAGCTGAAAAAAGAAAAGTTTTAAGCAATCTCTTTCTGCTCTGGGAGAGAAAAGCAGACAATACCATAACAGATCAGAAACATAAGCTATAGTGTGCAGCCAGAAGCACAGCAGGGAACTGAATACTGCTCCGACTGTGTCATTTTTTAATCCCCCATCCCAGTTTTCCCCGTCTGACCTCATGCTGAGATGAAGTTATCACAGAAGACAGCTTTACTCTCACCAATGAATCCAACCCTGGATCTGTATTATCCTCAGCAGATCAAAACACCGCTTTCATCAAATAGCATTATCTGCATAAAAGGCATGCAATTGCCCGATAATTTCACCCAAACTATGCTATTCATTTAAAGGACAAGAAGAGAAATGTAATTCATTCCTTTTTTTCCCCCTGGAAAAGCTAACTTACACTTCACTCATGGGAACTTTTCTTTTTTTAACACAAGATCTCAAGAAGAGGTCCATTAAAAGTTTCCCCCCGGTTTACAATTAATTGTTAGAGTGCCCCTGTGCCGCTTGAGTGACGTAAGTGTAGTTATGCACAGAAGTGGCAGGGAGAATTCACAAAAGCTTGCTGTAGCCATGATACTGATTCCATTAGCCATGGTTCTCCTAACACTAATAATCAAGTCGTAGGCAGCATAAACTATTTTTAGCAATTTTTAAACTATTTTTAATACGTTTAAAATAGTTTAATAGTTTTAGCAGCACAAACTATTGTAGCAGCCTAAAAATTTATAGTAGCTGAAGATATTTACAGTATTGATTGGTTGATATGGTCCTTACTACGAATAGAAACTTTAACCATTTTGTCTTAACACAGAAAAGCTGCACCACAAGATCCCAAAATATCTTCTGTAATGGATGTGTTGTTTATAACAAACATACACATGCATTAAAATGCACACATGCTGGTGCCTTGTCTTCCAGAAAGGAAAGTGCATGATGCTGTGGCTCATTGGTTTTATTGATACACACTACAAAACAGTAAAGTCATGACGGAGGCGAGCTGATTGCTTCAAATGAATACCATTACAACATCAATTTTATTTGGACTATTCCACTTACTCTGCAGAAAATTCTTAAACTACTTTTGGTAATCTTATGCTTGTGAAGGGACTTATGCAAATCTCATTTTTCTTTCACAGGAAAATTATATGTATTTTTTTAATTTTCTTTTTAACACATTCTTAATATTTGTATGAGAGAGTAAATACTATTTTATGTAGGTGTCTTGTGCTTTCTAGGTCATTTGTAAGAAGAATTAGTGTTTGCAGTGTGGATGTTCAGCACCAGAAGCAAGTGCTGATTTGCATCTGGCAGAGGGAAATCTCTGTTTCTTTTTCTAATAGTACAAAGCCCGTGGTATGTCGTGGGGCTGCAAATGCTAAACTAAGTACTTGTCCTGGCCTAAATATTGACGACTCTGTACAATACTCTATAACTTTTCTTTAGGAGCACTGGACAGGTAGTGTTCTCTATTCAGAGGATAAAACCTTTTTTTTTTTTTTCTTTTCCAGCATGTCTTTGCTGCTTTTTAAAACAGTTCTTTGAAGTGGCTCAGAGGTTTGGAATCACAGGAGTTGTCTCAGAAGAGCTGGATTAGTGAGCCTAACAAAGGCGCATTGCACATTTACCATGGGGCTATAACCTCTCTAAGTACAGGCAGACACTATGGAACTTCATCATATAAAAAAATAACAGTTTAGTCTACAGCTTTCTCAGCCTCAAGATAGAGCTCTTTCCCCCCCGATTTCAGAAAAGCTTTGAATGTTCTAGTGAACCTTTATAAAATTTAAATATATATATATATTCATTTCCCCGTCAAGATATATCTAATCTTTTAATGGAAACACTCTCCTATCACACCTGATAGAGGTCCTGATGAAGGAACCCCATATCTGAAAGCTTGCATCCTTTTTCCAACTGTATCAGCTAATTGGGGAAAATAACTGGTTTTTACAATTCTAATTTCTCATATATTGAGAAAGTCTCACTTAGAGCAATATAAATGGTGTATTGTTACTATTGAGGAACAATGTATGCAAGTCCAGATGGTTTTGGACCTGTGTTCCTAAACATTATTTCCTCTTGGAACACGGTTTGTAGGGTTTATCATGTGTTTCCATGGCAATTGAATGTATCATCTTGGCAAAATATTTCTTCTATTATTTTTATTTTTTGTGGAAATGGGTTATACTGCTCATCATTCAAATCAAGATTCAAACCATTCAGAGGTAAAGAGTACATCAGCTCTACAACCACACCACTGCCCACGTATCAGCTATGAAGATGAAAGAGGATGGTACGGTAACCCTGCTAGTTTACTAGGTAGAGGTCTTTTTTAATTCCTCCATCTGGTGCCAGACCAGTCGTACTATGGCAATTATAACCAAGAGTTCTGTTAATATGCAGGCATGTTAACTGCATCACAACCTATCAGTGCTACCTTTCTAAAAGTTACAAGAAATGTATTACAGAAAGCCAATCCTCTCTTAGAGAGATTTCCATTTAGGAAAACCAAAAAGCAAGCATTGATACATATTGACAGAGCAATCAGAAACTTTACCAGACATGTTAGTATTGATGCCCTTGTATCAGCTTTGCTAGACTGGAATTCAATTTTTCAACTTAACATTTATATTTCAGGATATTCTAATTATCCTCATTCTGGATTTCCAAATTTCTTATGTGTATATTTGTCTGGCTTGAGAAAAGTTCACAACACATTGAAAATATAGACTTTATTTTTTAAATTAATTGAAATATATAGAGTTCTTAAATCACTAGAAACTAAATATGAAAAACTTCAAATGTCTTCATTGAAAATTATACACAAAAAGAATTGTCTACCAGATAATTCTCTCCTCAAATAGCAGTTCCGAACAGAATTTAATTCAGTCTCTTAGAGTGACCTAAATTTGGATTCTATGAAATTCATCTCCTATTCAGAACAATGTGACTTCTGTATGCGCATGCAGAAACATAGCAGCTTGAGTGGGACTCTGTGCTCTTTTACACATCTCACCTCAGCATTGGAGAACCACCAACAGTGGAGACAGTTTTGGCACTGATATAAATTTGGACTGACATAGTTCCTTCCATCATATGCTTGCAACCTTCTGTTTCTAATTTCTTTCAGTTGCCTATTAAATACTGCATCTATTAGTCAAGGTGATGTTGAAACACTCATAGTTTCTGGATGCATGAGTTCTTTTTTTTTCAGGAATTGAAATATAAAAAAATGAAGTAGAATGGAGAATGAAAAAACAAAGTAAAATCACTTTTGCTTTCATTATCTTCATTTATTTTTTTACATTCTCATTTACTACCATAGCAGTGCAACATTTGCCTTGCTGATTTCATGGCAGTGTAATTGCACACATGTCTGATTCTACATTACTTCTCCTGAATTACATTGGATCAAGACTAGATCTGAAATGGTGTATTCATCAAAGCTTTCAATAGAAGATGAATAACAGCAGGATTTTTCAAAAGCTAAAGTTGTCATCAGACCACTGAATACTTATGATGTGTTGATGATATCATATCAAGTCCCTGAATTCAGACAAAAGGGTGGAATCTGAGAAAACCTAAATCCCAATTCAGCACTAATGCCAGCTCTAACATCAGGTATCATGCCTGACCAAGGTGATAGCTTTCTATGATGGTGTGACTGGCTGGGTAGATGAGGGTAGAGCAGTGGATGTTGTCTACCTTGACTTCAGCAAGGCTTTGAGCACTGTCTCCCATAACATCCTCATAAGGAAGCTTAGGAAGTGTGGGTTAAATGAGTTGACAGTGTCATGGACTGAGAACTGGCTGAATGACAGAGCTCAGAGGGTTGTGATCAGCAGCACAGAGTCTAGTCAGAGGCCTGTAGCTAGTGGTGTTCCTCAGGGTTCAGTACCGGGTCCAGATGACATGTTCATCAATGATCTGGAAGAAGGGACAGAGTGTACCCTCAGCAAGTTTGCTGATGATACAAACTGGGAGGAGTGGCTGACACACTATCGGGCTGTGCTGCCATTCAGCAAGACTGGGACAGGCTAAAGAGCTGGGCAGAGAGACACAGAATGAAGTTCAATGAGGTCAAGTGTAGAGCCCTGCACCTGGGGAGAAATAACCCCCTGCACCAGTACAGGTTAGGAGTTGACCTGCTGGAAGGCAACTCCGCAAAGAAGGACCTGCGAGTCCTGGTGGATAACAAGTTAATCGTGCACCAGCAGTGCCTCTTGTGGCCAAGAAGGTCAATGGTATCCCGGGGTGCATTAAGAAGAGTGTGACCAGCAGGTCAAGAGATGTTCTCCTCCCCCTCTACTCTGTCCAAATGAGGCCATATCTGAACTACTGTGCCAAATTCTGGACTCCCCAGTTCAAGAGAGACAAGGAACTACTGGAGGCCATTCAGCAGGGGGCTACGAAGATGATGAGGGGACTGGAGCATCTGTTTTACAAGGAAAGGCTGAGAGACCTGGGTCTTTTTAGCCTGGAGAAGAGGAGACTGAGAAGAGATCTTATCAATGCTTAAAAATATCTAAAGGGTGAGTGTCAAGAGGATGGGGCCAGACTCTTTTCAGTGGAGCCCAGTGACAGGACAAGGGGGAATGGGCACAAACTGGAACATAGGAAGTTCCACCTGAACTTGGGGAAAAAATCTTCTTTGCTTTGTGGGTGATGAAGCACTGGAAGAGGCTTCCCACAGAGGTTGCGGAGCCTCCTTCTCAGGTGATAGGCAAAACTCATCTGGACGTGACCCTGCGCACCCTGCTCTAGGTGAACTTGCTTTGGCAAGCATGTTGGACTAAATGATCTCCTGAGGTCCCTTTGAACCGCTAAGACTCTGTGATTTGCTGACTCAGAGAAAAACTGTCCCACTATTTTTTTGGGAACGGGACTTGCAACAAGGGAAAATGGAAAAGGAAATAGTTCTGACCAGTTTCTGTGCTTTAGAAAGCTTAGAAGCTTTCTAAAGCACACAGCTATAGTTCCTCTTTCTGAAACATTCAGTATTTGAAGGAAACTGCTGAAACACTTTGTATATGTACATTGTAAAAATACAGCTTTTCTGTTCTTACTAATCAGAAATAAATGGTAAATCATAAAGAAGCAGCAGAAATCTATAGCCCACGTGGTGGACCTCTATGTTTATATTTTTCCATTATAAAATAAATAGTTCTCAAAATAATCTCAGAACAATAAACTTGGAATGTCTGTCAGAAGGAATTTTATTATAGAAAGTAAAAGAATAGATAAAGAAACCTATTGATTCAGATTTATGTGGCTTATAGCCTTCTGAAGTGTTCCTGCAAAGGCTGTATTTGTATAGGCTGACACTTTGGCCATTTCAGGCATCATGGCAATAGCATTTGCTTTCTCTGGCAGCCTCTTCTCTACTCCCAAACTTAAGCTGCTTGTCTTCATTGTAAGGATTCTCCTATTGCCCTTTCCCATCCTGCCAGTCATCGCTTTCTTACTGTCAAGAGCTCAACACCCATGTCAGCCTGGCATATGATGCCAGCCACTGTTGCCAGCTCTTACAGTTTGAAAGGCATGTCTCTGCCTTTTTTTTCTTAACCCCATGATTCCTCTCACTTGAAGAAATTCTTTGTAAAACCCACAAAGCTAGATATCTCACTTGTTTTCTAACTGCTGCTTAGAGATTTTCTTTCCTGTGATACCTTCAAAAAGCTTGGAGAGTACTTGTGATTGTGCTGACCACTATTCCTGGTGCTGCTCTACGCCACCATTAGCTGCACTGCCTTGTTGCTTTTGTTTTATGCTTAGATAGTAAAGTTCTATGGAAGTAGGAAACGTCTTATTCCATTTATGCTGGGTCTAATGCAGTGTGTCGGAGAGCTCTCGCAGCCTGAGTGCTTGTTGAAGCCATGGCAATACATGTAAGGAACAACATTGGCAATAATCAAATTCACGCACCACTTCCTTTGGTAATTTGATAATAGGTTCCATGCCTATGCTGATAATAGTCCTCATTTTTCTATGTTTTCAATACATGTAAGTACTACGTTGGCTTAAAGATGTGCATCTGCGTGTGTTAATCCTCATGTAAGTGTCAGACTATTTTAACACATATACTTATTATTACACACTAAAATGAGAAGTGACATGCAAAGAGCAATGAGGTTGCTATATCAACCCATCAAAAATCAGCCAATGCCATCAATAATCAAGGATGTCTGTGTAACTGTAATCCAGTATCCTGCTTTTAGATACAAGGATACTCTCTTTAATGATCAACTACTTTGTTTCTCTAGAAGCCAGTCTTATTTGAAAAAGAGATAGATAATCACTATGCATTTTTATCTCCTACAATCAATAGGTTTACCTAATCTTACTGCGTGCCACTAGAATGATGCACTGGATAAAAACTTTATCAGTTCTGTTATAGGCAGATTTTTTAGTATTTTAAACTGGAAATAAACCTACTGGAGTTCAGAATTAAAGCTCTAGAATCACCTGACTAGTCTGGAAATTTGGCTCTCTAATCTGGAATACACAAGGAGGCTGAAGACAGAGAGTATTGCACCATGTAACATCATGGAAGTTTCTGGAGAATACCTAACTTAGAAGTAAAACCAACTGTGAGCATTGGGGTTTAAGAAACTTGCCCAGAATAATGTTAAAAGTTCTGTAGCAAAGGCAAACTGATTGCTCAGTTCTTCAGGTGTCATGTAACGTTCCCTAACCACAAAATCACCTTTTGTCTTGGAATCCACCACAAACATGTATTCCTATTTTGCAACTAAAGAAGAAAGGGTTCTAAGGAAAGCCCATTCAGTACAAACTGGTGACTCATTTCTATAGAGGGCCTCTCCGTGCATGAAGCAATCACTCAATTAAACCATGTAACACTATCACATAAATAATGTGTCACGGGTACCCCACATTTTGCTACTTCTTTACTTGTAGAACGCAGATTTGCAAATTTTAATTTTAATTTTTTTTTCCTTACAGCTACTGAGCAAAAAAACCCTGAAAATTAGATGCGTATTATATGGATAACCATTCACTTTCACAGTAAGTACTCAGAAATTTAACGCTTTAGTCCACAAAACTTTCTCAACTAATATAATAAAGTCGTATGATTGGTCACTAGTTTGTCTGTGGATTAAGTGAAGGCAAAATCTCTATTCTCTTTCTACTCAGTTTGAGATGTCAGCTTCTTTTAAATGAAAAAGACACAAAATATTGGATTTTTTTTTCCTAGGTCTACATGTTGAGAATGAAATGCTTAACTTTGGAATATGTTATAATATTAATAAAGTAAATAATACCAAATTTCCATTTGAAATGCCTTTCTTACGGAAAAAAAGAACTTGAAAGCAAAATGCTAAACAAAATTAAATAACTGAAAATGAAGGAAGTCTTTTCATTTTTTACTTGAAAAAAAAGTTTGTATTAGCAAACCGATTCCTGCTCTCTTTTCCCCTTCACTTTAAACCTTTCCATTATTCTGTTTCAGTTCTACTTGAAACAATCCACTCCTCTTTGTTTTCTCTGTTTGGACACCAGATTAAATCAGTCATCACTCAGACAGCTTCCTTGGGGGCACGCACTATCTCTCCCCATGTACATCCCCTCGAAGTTTACACACATCAGACCCAGTGTCCTGGGTTCAACATGGAGGAACCGGATGCTCTCATGTTGTCTGGCTTTCTTCTTCCCAGAGAGCTGTGGTTCTCCCAAGCTTCCGGGAAGGAGAACATGCCTCCGTGAATGAAGTCATAAAAGGAGGCGGGTGAGAAGACTCGACGCCATTTTTGCCATCTTGCTTTCCCCCTCTCTGCTCTATCTGCCCTCCTCTCTATCTCGTCCGCGCTGCTACAGATACGCTGCGCCGGACTCTTGTAGCTTATGCCCTTGGACTGGACCTTCATCAAGGAGAGAAAGACACGTCCAAGACCTGCTAGTTCCCTGAAGCAGTAAAAGACTCCTTCTGCAAAATGGGTAGGACCTTCTCCGTTTTCTGCCGACTCCCGGCGGGGGTGGTCTAATGAACTGTCTTGCCCTGATGGATGGACCCAGCGGTATCCCTTATCTCTGCGGCAGATGAAGTAGCCCCTATGCGCAGCGGAATTTGAAGATATTCCCTTAAGACACAACCTGGCTGGCCCGCAGCGCAGATGTGTGTGTGTGGGAGTCTGGAAGCAGCGTTCATCCCTTTACTGAGTTCCCTACAGCCACCCCAGAGGAGAAGAGTTCTATTGCATGAAAGGTTTGCCTCAGGAGAAAATTCCTATATCAAGAGCTTTGCGCAGATGAATGGACATTTTTACGGGCGGACTTTTGCCTTCCCCCCCACCAGCGTGGTGAGCCATGGTGGGGTGAAGTTTGTAAGGGGCGGGAATTGCCCGATCGAGATGTATTCTCCCTCATCTCTTTCTCTCCCTTTCCCAGTCCTATCTTTACTTCAAGGGCATCTGTCTTATTAAATGTGCCTGCTTCTATCGCTCGTATGTGTTATTATCTTCCTTAGCCCGACTAATGAGCATCAAAAGTTTTGTGTGTGTGCTTTTTTGGCAGGATTCCCAGCTAAAACACACCAGTCCGTCACATCCTTTCGGTGGGGAAAAAGAACCCCCCTTTCAAACCGCGACACCCAGATCCACCTTCCTTAAGCTCTGGACTTTTTTCCACAGCTTTGTCCACCTCGCTTTCCTCTCAATGCTCTCTCATAGCTGCAATACTTCCTCTTCAGTTTTACGCTTCATTTGACTGCAGGAGACACATGGGCATCAACTCACTAAAATATGACTGTGCTGGGGCTAGCAGATAGACTACAGTGAGAAAAGAAAAATCTTTTTATTTTCAATTTCATTGCTCATCATCAAGTGCCCTTTCAGAAACCAGACAGAAAGACTGGGATGAAATTCCTGCAATTTTAAAGTAGGAAATATTTAGCTCAGACAGTATCTTCAGAAACCTCACCTTTCAGAGGACATTTCTTTCCCAGAAGGGTACATCATTACCCTGAACTTAGCTCCACTGCACCTCTTCACTGCGACTAGTTGTCAGCTGATAAGATTTGCATTAAAAGACCTTTCTACCTTGAACCAGTATCACCAAAGTGATTTAACTTAATCTTGGCTCATCGAGTAGCCCTTGTGGCATCATCCTAGCCCATTTAATTCAGAATAACCAGAAAATAAGGGCAAGATTTTCTAGGCCCATTTTAATGTTCACTTTAACTACACAGAAATGACTTAAAATCTTTCTCTTCTGCATTTACCCTGAATTTTGCAAAAATGGAGGAGCTGGTATAGTAGATTTAATCTTTAAATTCGAATCCCAGTGAAAGGAAAATAAACAGTTTTAGGGACAGAGTAAAATTTGTTGAACACCGTATTAAAAAATAATTGGTTTTATATGTTCTATAGGCTATTTTCTCATTCATCTGTGCCAAGGATTTAGCACCGAGGTGATAGACGTGCGACTCCTTAGTTTGCATAATACAATGTAACACTTCTTCTAGAAGACGCTGTGTAACTTAGCTGACCAAATGATAAAATACTCTTTTGAAGCTCTGATGTAATTGTGGAATTATGAACTTTCATAATCACCTCGATATAAACTTTCAGCAGAATATATTTATGTTCAGGTGTCTGGCAGGTGCAATACTCCCAGCCCTGTTTCTACCACTGGTAAAAATCAGAAAATAGAAGAATACATTTTCTGTATCAATTGAGGAAGTGTCCGGAGGAAGACCCGAAGGAACAAGAGGGGCCAACAACAACACTGAATGTATCCAAACAGTGGTTCAAAATGCTATCAGCTGATTGTAGAAAATATGTATCATTGATATCCTTTTACCTCTTAATAATTTTTATTCTCCTGATCCTCCTGCCTTGTTTGCGTCAAATATAGGAAATGGATTCAAAGGGCCAGACTGTTGCTTTGCTATTACAGTTACAGCCCCCTGCTTGCGAAGGAAGAGAAATGGGAGGTTTGCAATTTCATTACGGGGCTTCTTTTGATTAGCCGTGCTAACTTGTGATGCTGAGCACTCGTCATACCAGTCCATGCACCAGTAATTGAAGAGATCAGAGGAAGCATCCCTTGTCATAACCACACTGGCTAATTGTCACGCTATATTAAGGGCTGTTAAAATTCTGCCTCCTCCCACTTAGGACTGAATTTCCGCTTTCCATAGTAGTATAGCTTATAGTAAAGCAAATACATATCAGGATAAAAAGCAAGGATCTGAATAAAATTTGATATTTGTTACCAAAAAATGTTCCTTAAACAGAAAAAAAAATCCATTTAGAATAAATTTTTTAGAAGATCCAATACAGCTTAAGAGAAGAATAATATAAGTTAGCTAAAAATTTCAAACACTTGAAATAAAATAGCACGGCTTTACTTTGTACTAGTTACTAATAAGGACCCCATTTTCTGGCAGCAGCTTTCAAAAATACTTAACAAGACTCTATAAAAAAGTAAAGCAGTGGAATGAACCAGTTTTTTAAATTACCTTGCAAAAGCTCCATTAAATGTTCTTCCTACTTCAAAAATTTTTTGCTAAGTTGATGGGAAGGAATTATCACCTTTCTTTGTTGCTGTTGCAGAGAAATGTCGTTTACAGCTGGATGCTTTTCCATCAATGCATTAATAACTTTTTTTGTGTATTTTTATAGTATATATTACCATTTTATAATGAAATGTTAAATATTTTACTTGTATTTGTATTTTACTTTGATTTGTACCGAGTACTGAGCATTTGCAGTATTTCTATTCACTAGAATATTTTATTAAAATGAATATTTAAAATCACCCATTACTTAAAAAGAGTATTGTTGGTTTTTTTATAATAATTGTCTTCCTTTCAATACTGTGAACAACATTTAGTCTGTTGTACTATAATAACATGGATGGTGTAGCACTTTACATTGTCTTTTATTTTGTAAATTAAGGACATGTTACAGACTGCTCTTTTTTGGAAGGCATCTCTAGTCTGAATTGTCTATTCATCAATTAGCGAAGTTCTCCCTTACAGAATAACCACTTTGATGATAGTATCTTCTCAACAAATGCTTTTATTGCTTTCTTTTCTCCAGCACATTCTGTGACCTCTGTTCTTACCTGAATCCCTCATATCCTACCTATTGTCTAGTAACACAACAGAAAGAGGAAAAAGATAATGGGGACAGAAGTCTCATTGAATCACTTCTCTTGACATAGGTCAGTTTTTAAAAACTGAAATTAGCTGTTAACTGGAATTACGCTGTTCTACTTCAAGCTACACCTGACATAGGATGCTTGCTTCTATGCTCTCTCATAGCCAAAATTTAAGAGAGTGTGCCTGCTTGGCTCCTCTTACTGCCAATGCATAGCTACATAACGTCACCTGTCAGGCAGGCTTTCAGTACTTAGAAGCATAAAAGGCCACAAACCATATAAATATATATCACAAATGCCTCCCGTTGGTATTAATCACACTCAAGATTTACTTAGCATTTCCCCCTCTGATTATTCTATGTACTTGCCATTATATATGATATTTGTTTATTGTTTGAATTTCTCACAACTTGGGTAATGACAGTTAATAAAGCATTCTGTGTGAAATATGCTCCTAATAATACTATCAACATACATTTGGCCTTACACAGATTTATTTCTTAAACCCTGCATAAGATCAATCTCCACATTAAAAATGATTGAATTTATTACAAGATTTTCATTAGACAATAGGTGCTTATATTTTGTACAAATTTGCCATTTCTTCTCACTGTCAGCATCTGCTGCCCATACTGTTATTTCCCACAGAGAAGACCAATTAATGTCCACTGTCATTTCAGTTCTGCATTGTGTAGCTACTTAATCATGCTCCAGACCAGAGATTCTATATAATTTTTTCTAACCCTCCCTTTCCACGGTAGTTAGCTCTGGTGAAATTCTCATTTGGTATTGAAAATTGAAAAGAGGACTTAAGAAATACTAGTCATGTATACTTTCTTCTCCAGTACTCTCACTTACAGCAAAGGTTCTTTTAAACACTTGTCACTACATTTCCTAATCTAATTCCGGATCAAAGAGCTGCCAGGTTTTTATTTTATTTTATTTCATTTAGACTGTAAATTTAGTTGCAATCACAAAATGCAATCACAACTTCCTGAAGGAAAAAGTCTGTGTAATATTATAGATGGATTTTTTAAGGTGTGCTTGTATTGCGTAGGACAAGCAGAGGGGATATTTTAAAATCAGATGCCCCAAAATCAAGAGATGCTGTTCTTTTATATCCATCTTTTAAAGTGAAATCCCATCACCTCACTCTAAAAGTCAAAAGACTTTGCAGTAACAAAGGTGGGTGTTTGGGTAATTATGGTCCAGGTTATAGAGATTCTAGAAACTCATAGCAAAGTAAGGATACGTGACATGCTATCTGAGTGCTATGAAGAAAATGCACTGGCTTCCTGTTGTTAAAACTGGTAACTCTTTGACATTACTTGTAAAATATTTTCCAGGGAAGTTCCACAGAAAATATATTTTAACAATTCAATCTGGAAGCTGTAAAAATGTGGTTTTTTAACTCTCTATATCCAGTAAAACCCTTTAAATTTCTTTTTCTAGGCAAGTGGTCCTGTATACTGCTTTATAGGCTGCACTATGTTCAGTTGCTGATCATGAGATACAGAACATTCTATTTGGTTCCAAATTAATTAACAGGGAACCACTTTCCAACTGTGTCATTTGTGGTAAAAACCTACTTTTTAGAGGTAAGAGATTTATAATATTTTATCTATTAAAGGAAACTGAAGGTCATATCTTAGAAACAAATTATTTTTCCGTAAACTAATTCATCCATCATATCCACTTTTTGAAAGACCCAGATTTGTAATTTATGAGTTCTGAAATTATACTTAATTTATATTTTCCCCAATGCTTATACCTTGATTTGAAAGTGGCCTGGTGACAGGTACTGAGAATCAAATTCCCTGGTCAGGAAACCCCTCAGTAGGATTGGGAAGAGCGATGGTGTTTTTGTATGGGAAGTTTGGGATCGTTCTATCTCAGAACACATTGGTCTCCTGTGCTGGCAGAGCTAAGGGATTCTCTGCATATCCCGACTTCTAAAAGTTAATTTTCATTATCACCAAAAAAAAAAAAAAAAGTTTCATACCAAAGTTGGAATTTCCTTAACCTCACTTCCACTCAAGGAATGGAAAGTAATGAGCAATACATCCCAGCACTGCAAGCCACTTAAGAAGGTACAAGCTGCTTTTTATGATTGCTGCTTCTGTAACAGCTAGAAACTGTTCGTGATTAGATTAAAGCAGATGTATAACTAGTAGATAATGTAACTTAGGACATGAAGTTAGAGACACCTCCCCCTAAAGAACTGGGCTGACAGGATACAACAAATCTGTGACAGAGCCAGAAACTGGACTCACTGCTTCCTACCATCCCCGTTTTAACTGCACATCCTGGTATGCAAAAGGCAAAAATAAAGTCTCTTAAGACAAGTGGTGACTGCATGTTGTGGAGGAAGTATAAAATCAAAGATGGTCATAGTTCATTATTACCTGAAATCTCTGCGATTAGAACTCATTAATATATTCCATGTGTATTTATGGAGTAACCCTCTGTTATTTTTATAATCTTCAACCTTAAAAAAACCCCCATTAAGCTATGAATTTTTTTGAGGCTAATGAATGAATGTTTTGCATTCAAACCTAGAGGAACATACTACTAACCTGGGGCCTGTTTACTCTTTTTTTGCCAAACTCTTCTGTTAATTTTTATGGAGAATCAGCTGAGCAATTTTTGGAGTCTGTTTGGCAGAAGGTAGAATACAAAACTCAGTTCTGCTGGCTCAGCCAGGAAGACGCTTATTGCTGCTTGTTTTAGGCTTGTGGCAGCACTGTGCAGATCCTCCTAGGACAATGTCCCACAGGAATTTGCAAGATTTCAGAATCTGGGACTTTGACTCATTCAAAGCAATATTTATATGAAGTCTGAATTTGAAATGAAATTCTGTGAATGAAACAGTCCTATATTAACTGCGTGTATTATAGATAACCAAAGAAAATATCAGACATCAGTTAAAGCAGTTCTTAAACTTGCAAGTGACTTTAAAAACCTGGTTAATAAACAAAAAATATAAATAATTGTTTTATTTTTTTTCTTTTCCACCTGTTTGCTTAATCTTTCAGTTTTCCTTCATGGTCCAAGTATATAAGGTAAAATGAATAGATTAATAACGTGGCTTTCTGCGGGAGAGTGTATATGAACAAATAAATTAAGTGATTCTGCTGCACTAAAATAAATTTAACTTGCAAGTCCATGGGAATACACAAAAAGTCATCTTGCCCATTTCCCCCAGATTTAGTGGCCAACCTGCCGTAAGATGTCCTGTTATGCACATTTTATTGTTTTACAAAAT
>NW_010410971.1:0-348 GCF_000710305.1 Buceros rhinoceros silvestris | reverse complement strand
ATCCTATAAGGTTTTTTTTGCAAGTATGAAGTATTATGAACAATTCAACCTAGACGACATTTGTCAAATAAACAAAATACATTTGTCAAATAACCCCCCCTACATGTCGTTATACACTATCCTTGGACTTGTTTGCTTGCATATCCACTACTTCACAAACTCTGGGATTTGCCATTGCTCTTCCAGTTGATAGTGTAAAACAGTGAGGGTGAATGGCATAGTTATTTACATCTCTTTCATTTCTCACATCCTACTTCCTGCTTTAGAGCTAAACTTTGTTTATGGATGGATTTCTAGTAAGCTATCTACCCCCCTCATCATTTTATATATACACACATATATAAAAAT
>NW_010410970.1:41654-45490 GCF_000710305.1 Buceros rhinoceros silvestris | reverse complement strand
GGTGTTTCACCTCGGCCAAACCGGTGACACCTGGGAATGGCTGGATTGCAGCGTCCTTCTGTTAGCTTACAACCGTAGCATAACAACTCATGAAGCCTCTTAGGTCAAGAGAGCAGAAAACAGGGCTAGACTTGTGCCTGAGATGTATCTGCATCTTCCTCCCACTGCTTTGGATGTTGAGCTGTTGGTACTGGACACTAGGCATGTTTCAAATCACAGCTGCCTTGTGCTTTCTGATGCACAACCTCTCATCAGGGCATCTGTGTGCGATTCAATGGGATGAGACGAGGACAGAGCTCCAGACTGTGACTCATTCAGTCTTTCCTCACTGTAATTCAAGTGGAAATCTCAGAAGATGGTAAAACCTTTAGGCACGTTAAAGATGCCAGATTCAAGTGCAAATGAATGAGTCCAGAGCTCATTTTGAGCTTGGAGAAACAGGGTGGGCTTATTGCCTCTGCATGTTGCACAGTGTTGGTCTCCTTGGAAAAAAAAGTGGCTGCGCAGTGGTGGTGGTATCCATGTGCATGTCTAAATCCCTGACACTGAGGGGACTACTACAGACAGCAATGTTACCCCCAAAGGTAACCTTGCAGCCAGCAATTAATTAGCCAGAGGAAGAGTGTTTGAAGACTTTAACACGGTGTTTCTATCTTCATTTGGTGCTCTGGGACTCTGTTAGCTGGGTTGTTTTATCATGGTTAACTGAGGACCACCACAGGGAAACAGAGCTGAGCTCACAGAGCACAACAGATTGTAGATGCACCTGCCCTCGACGGAGGGTTTCCCTCCCCACCAGGTGCTGGGGGACTTCATGTAGTCACTGAGGATGACCCTGGTCATGAATTTCCCTGCTGATGAGGTCATTAGGATTCATCATCATGCTCTGCACTCTGGACACTAATGCTGGATTCCTTTGAGCTCCCTCTGACATCCCCTCTGGTCTTGTTAGGCAGATAAAGGGTTGAGGGTGGAATATCATCTTGCCATCAGGTGATGGAGCTCACTGCGAGGTTCCAACACTGCAGTGACTATCCTTGATCCCCCCAAAGCTGAGTTTCTAATGAGGTGGGTCATCTTGACCTCTTCGGTGTAGGGCACAGGGATTGCCCCTCATCTGAGCCTGGAGGCTGGCTGTCCTACCCAGGCCCTTGCTTGGAAGGAAGGGTAGAGTTTCAGAAACCCTTCAGTGCTTCAGGAGAGAAGATGCACTGGAAACTCAGTAGAGGAAATCCAAGCTGTGATCAGAAAGCGGTTGCATCGGTATTTTGAATTTAAATAACTGGAGGCATAACTCATGCAAAAACCTCTTTTTTTTTTTGTGTCCTGTGACAGTGACAAATCTTTTGTCCTCTAAACATTGGCAGCCACCACCACTGTCATAGGCAGCTTCCAAAACAAGCAAATGAAACCCAGCCCTCTCTCTTGTTATTTCTGTGTGAGAAGCACGTAATGCCGAGGCATTCTACAGTGTCAGATCCGAGCAGGTCTTAAATAGGAACAAATCAGGTAATGCGTGAGTGACAGGGGGTGACATGGCACTGATTGAGCTGTGGTGGCTTCATGCAGAAGAGACTTGTCTCTGCAGTTGGAATGAGTGGCAGCTAAAGATCTGCTTAATAATTGGTGCCATGAGAGAGGAAGAAATAGTATGGTGGGACAGAGTGGAGCCTTCTGATGGATCAGTCTCTTCCTTTGTTTTCTTCTGTGCTCTGTGTTGGGTGTTCTTCCTGGAGGGACCATGAATGGCCATCTGAGGAAGGGTGCTGGTATGAAGAAAGTTCAGTAACTCTGCCTCTTTCATACCATCTTCCCCAGAGATCGTAACCTGGAACAGAGGGAGGAAAACTGTTCTTGCAGACAGTGCTGTCCACAAAACCTTGTCTTTGCTCTCTGGCTGGAGGGCTTGGAACTGGGTGAAAAATTGCAGCAATGTTTATTTTACAGAAGATAAACTTTAAGTTGAATTTTTTATATTCTTAGCTGACAGTAATCAGGAATTTTTTTCCTTCAGTAAGAAAATAACTGTCCAATATCCAGCTTCATTTTTAAGTTGAAAAATGTTGGTTGCTTGACAATTGTTTGAAAAAGGGATTTCTGGCTGAAAACTTAATGAATGGCTCCAAAGTTGATTAAGAAGGAGGGAAGATGCTAAGTCAAAGTTTTCCAGCTGGAAATAGTGATTTATTATCCAACTATCTTTGCAAATGACAAAATAACTAATTAGATACAATTCATCATCAGAACTTGAAGCTTTCGCTGGACTAAGTTAGGTTTTATGAACAATTTAGTCTCAGATTCTGACCTAAATGTAGTATAGGGTGTATCGAGAGTTAGTCAAATGCATTGAGATGCTGGGAAAGGTTTAATAAGATTCTGAAATTCTGCCCCCCTGTAGAATTTTTTTTTCTAATGAAAGATTTGAAAAGGGCATTTTAGAATGATGTTTCGTATGGTAGCAGTCTTTTCCCATAAAACATCAGCTATAATAATTATTTTTATGCAGATCCTGAGGCACAGAGAGATTAAATGACTTTCTCAAGGTCAGGCAGTGAGTCAGAGGCAGAACCAGTGAATGAACGTGAGTCTTGACTCAGGGGCTATGGTGTATACAAGTAGCCCCTGCTTCCTAAATCTCTTAACGCTACATGCGCTCAATCTTTCTGGGTCTGATGTCCCAGCATCTAACCTGGTTGTTTCTTCGGGAGAGGTGCAACCCTGGGAGTGTTCCCAACCTTCTCTGGTTGGGATCATCATGACCTGCATGAGGCTACTGATGGCTACACTTTCCTTCGTGGGTCAACTCGCACGGTATAGTTGTGGTGATGAAGGGCTTCTAACTAGCTGTGTTTTCACTTGATATCCTAGGTGAAAGTGGTGAGAAGGGGCCAGGCAGAGGCTTTCCTGCATGCCTTTCCGCTGATAAAGACACTGGTGCTCAATCTGAAATACCTACTGGATGATACTCACTGCCTGTCTGGGTTACCTGGGGATTAGGAGCCCTGCAGCCTTAAGTGCTGCAACATTTCTACCTGCAAGAACTTGTGGAGTGGTGAATCTTGCATTGCTGCTGCTTCTGGCCGGTACTAGGTAGCGGTTTGCATTTTAGCCATTTTACAAATCTTTCTGATCAGCCCAGTTCAGCTGCACCAGGACCCAAGGGACATATAAATTGTAGGAGTTGTGTGCTCGTTTGGTAACTCAACTGCATTCCTCTTTGGACATTGTTTGTGCCTCTTGATATCTCCTCATGAATTATTAGCTATTGAAAAGACTTACTGCTAAGATATGGTGGCTTGTTTAGTCTCCTGGTCGCTGTAGGTTTGCATCCCAAATATGTTTTGTTCTGGTTTAAATAGCTTGAATGCTGGTCCTGCTGACTTTTCCCCTGGGCCTCTCTCCTGCAGTCTGATAGATCTTGCTGTCAGGAAGCTATTCCTCATACTCAGGCTACTTCTTATCAGTCTGTCACTTTTTCAACTCATTGGGCTAATAGTTTTCCCATTAGAAGAGCTCTCTCTTTGTGTTCTTTCTCTCTGGCCTCCCCAAGGGAACGTCTTCCTTTTTGTGCTAAAAGAGGATCAGAGTGAATGAATTTACAAGCCTTTTCCTCCCCTCCTGCTCTAACTTCTTGGAGTCGGAGAGATTCTGGATCTGACCTATGACGAACTCTGGCGGGGTGTGTAAAAGAAAAGATTTGACAAAGTAAGCAGCAAAGTCATCAATGCTCATAAATCCCACAGGTTTAGACTTTCCCATAAATTGGGAACTGCCTCCAAGAACGGGTGAAACAGGGTCTTTTCTGTCCTGGATGTACATGACTTTTGGGGTGTAGG
>NW_010410970.1:38734-41571 GCF_000710305.1 Buceros rhinoceros silvestris | reverse complement strand
GGAAAGACTGAGTTATTCTGGTGCTGAGAAAGAAAACCCTACTACAAATCCAAGAAACTAAGGACGAGGAGAGACAGGAAAGAGAAGGCAGGAAAAACAAACCAATGTCAATCACTTCAGTTCCTCATCTGAGGAACCAAGAGGAGGCTGAAGGCCCTTTCTCTGCACAGAATCGGATCAAGGCTGGAACACCACTGAAATCTTCCAGACATCCTCTTCATTTAAGGCTCTTAAAGGCAGCTATTCTAGGCTCCAGATGTGTACAGATGTTGTGTGGAGTTGTGCCCCACAGTGCACCAGCGTTTGGCATCGTCAGCGTTGTCCTGCATTCCCAGACTGTTCTCTGGAGGACACCTCAGCAGCCAAGCAGCTGGGCTGGAGAGGAGAACAGTAGTGCTCGCTGCTGATTAAGCAGTAACGCAATTAATAGGCCCTTAACATTCTTACATTAAAAACATCAGTGTGTCAGTAAGTATTTACAATATAAGTTACACAAATGTCATTTTGAGACGCCAAGCACTTCGTGTTTGCAATTCTCTGCCACAGCAATAAAATCAGTCAGCCAGTTGGAAGAGAAACACACCCAGGAGATACCAGTATTAATGGCACTGGGCCAGGCTTTCAGAAATCTGTGTGGGAGGCAGATAAGCAGAGAGGAGCTTCCACTCCTGCACGGAGGTGCCCTCAGGTGTCTGCACAAGGCCACTTGAAGTCCAGCGGAATGAAGGATCAGTTGTCCACTCAGCAAAAGGGGAACATTTGGAAGGGTTTGTCAATCACCTCCTCGTAGTAGTAAGCACCAAATCTGTGTGCTTTCCAGGGCTTTGCACAACTTGGTTTTAAAGGTCCTAAATCATTTTGCTTGTCTTGGAGAGATTACTTCCTCCACTACAAGATCTTTCCTTGTGCCTCCTGCCTAACACTATGAATCTTGGGCATCCAAAGGCCCCTTTCCCCACCAGATGTCTTGATTCCGCACTGGCAGTGAGAGCAGGTGGCCTTGATGCTCTGGTGGTTTGTATAAAGCCTTGGGTTAGCAGCTGGATTGGCAGCCCCAGTGGGTCATTTGCAAGGAGAGTTGATATCTGATACTAGAGGTTCATAGGGCTGTAAAGACACTTTCTGAAGGTGCCAAAACCTCAATCTTTTAAGACAGAATATGCTTAAATGTCCTGAGAATCTTACAAAAAGATGCAACTCCCGCTGAAGGCAGTGCAAAAATTCCTGTTGACTTCTATGGGAGCTGTATAGATGCTGAGTGGGCTTTTCATCCTTTTTTTTCTTCTCTAATGAGAAGGTAGTTAGACTTTTGAAAGCCCTGTGTTGACTGGATGGCTTTGTTGGCATTGAGCTCTGCAATCAGAGACCCTACAATGCAACAGGGTGAGCAAATTATTTACTGCTGCGGTCCCTGTGTTTTTCCTCTGCAAGATCCTAAACCTCACTCTGCAGCCAGAACTGTCAGGATCTGTGAATACTTAAGGTGTGTGAGACCCTTTAATACGGGTCTCTCTGTGAGTAAAGAATACAGCAGCATCTTAAAATATTTTATTGTGGTTTCAGATACAACAGCAGCCATGGCAAATTCACATTGTCTATTAAAAAGGGGAGGAAAAAAAAAAACACAGGAAAAAGAATCCCAGCACTTGAAAGATTGAGTAGTGTACTGACTGCCTAGAGCATCAAGGGTCCTTTGGAGGTCTGGATGTGATAACAATGCACATGCCCGTCTGACAAAAGCAGACATCGCAATCGGTAGAATTACATCAGGGATAGATCTGGATTTGGCCGCTTGTTCCCCACTTTCCACTGTGACATTATGATTTCAAAGCGTTATAAATCATATACAGAATACGGAAGTGTGGTAAACTGATCCAGGTGCCTGAGCTTCTGCAAGCTCTTGAGTCCTAGCGGAAGAACTGACGGGCAGGAGTGGTTTCAGGGAGAAATCTTAAAGGGTTCAAATCAACCAGAAGTGTCAGTCAAGTAGCCTGACAATGCTGGGAAATCAAAGCTGAATTCTCAAAGAGGAGCGAGCGGGGAAAATGATACCATTTGTTTGCAATTCTAATACAATGAATCAACAGATCGCTTGCAAAATGCTCCTAATGAAAATGCGCATAATGGATGTGCAGAACCAAGAGGGAGAGACAAGGCGTCTGTGCTGGTGAGGAGAGGCAGGATCTGAATCTAGGGTTTGCTGCTGAAATTTGAAGGTGTTCTGGTATAGCCAGGATGGTTCTGTCATCCATAAAATCCTGGGAGAGCCTGGCAGTGAGTGATGTGAATTTTTGCCGGGATAGAAGGTTTTGATGAAGAAGCAGTTGATGTTATGGAGGGGTCAACTGTTTTGTAAAAACAGCGAGTGTAGAAACGCGGTGTGAAGCCTGAATGGATTAAAGATGATCTAAAATTCTGAGACAGGTCTCCTAATAGGTAGCCCCGGCATTATTCCTCTATTTTCTTTTTCCTGGTGAGAAATTCAACTTCTTGCATTGTTTGATGGTTTTGGTGGGTCCTTTTAAGGTGGAGTCATTTCCACGGTAAGTGGAGGGAGGTCAATTGTTCACTGTCATTTCCAATGTAAGAACTAGGGGCTTTCTCAGAAAACTAGCAGTTGTCAGGAAACTTATTCTGGGGGGAAAAAACCCCATGTCTCTGCTCACAAAACCTAATTGACTGGTAGAGCTTTCTGCTGCAGGACATATTCTGGGTTAAAAAAAAGGCAGCCAGACAAATCTGGTGCAAAGCAATCCACAGAGATCCATTAACTGTAAAGTTTCTACATTTGGCTTGGGACATACTCAACCTAAAACTCTTGGAAAGCGTGTTTTGGG
>NW_010410970.1:31566-38627 GCF_000710305.1 Buceros rhinoceros silvestris | reverse complement strand
TACTGCTGCGTATTTACGCTTTTCCTCTGCTCTTCCCTTGGTATCTGCTGTTGGCCATTGCCAGAGGTACCTATTTTCTAGCTGCATCTTTGACTAGACCCGGTAAGGGCATTTTTTTTATTGTCTAAAAACCTTGGGTTGTCTTCTCCCAGGGTTGTCTGGTATAAGTAGACAGCTTGCAACTTGTACTCAAATGCCATGGGACTCTCGAGGCTGTGTGACTCCAAGGTGTCTTGTCCAGGGTCAGGATGTATCTGTGTGTGGTTTCAGGAGCAATGCGAGGGGCTGCTCACTCCTACAAAGTTAGTCACTCTTTTTCTGTAAAGCTATGATCTGAGACAAAGCTGGGAGTTACTGGACTTGTGTCAGTCACTGGCTAGGGCTGAATCTCAAGTTTTTCAGTCCCAAAAGGTGGGTGTGGACAGCCCGCCTCAGGCTATTAGCTGGAAAGGAGACAGATTGTCACCTTTGGATGGAGAAAGCAGAATGGCGGCTTTTAATTACTTTCAAATGGTTCATTTCTCAGTTACACCAAGGAGAAGCAAAACTTAGATCCTCCAAGTCACAACAAAGCAATTAGGGTGCCATGGGAGAACAGGTGATGTAGGATGGATGACCTGTTGGGATCTGAGTAAGTGAGGTGACCCCAAGGATTACCTGTGATTTGCTTATTCTGGGAGAAGTTATGTGGATGGGGAACAAGCTCGTTTAAAACATTAAGGCTGTTGGTGATCTGGCTTCTGTCTCTTCTGGAGTCTCATTTGTCCAGGCCTTGGTAGAAGTTGCTTAAAAATTGCTGCAATATGATATGCATCCTCAAGGAAGGATACAAATGTGTTATTCCTTGGGAATTGGAAGGGTGCTCACACCCACAGGGATAGTCAGACTGGAAGTATCAGCATAAGAGGTCAGAAGTTCTGCTGTGCAGTTTATTTATCCCACAACTGGTGCGTAAAAAGTACCAGAATGCAGGTCTGAAGCATTGGAATGACGCACCATCACGTCTACTCATTTTGATTCCATGTTCAGAAAGATGTTCATGGCTTTCTTCCTAAAAAGCCCATTTGATAGCAGAGTAATAAACTCCTCACAGAACTGGCTCGGAATATCTGTGCATTTCTTTCCTCTGATGTGAGTATGTGTATTCTGTTAAATATAGGTTGGGATGATGGGTGGGTAACTTCTTGTTCAGTGTCAGAGAAGGTGGTTCTCTCTCCTTCCCATACAAGTGCCAGCTGCATTTTCTCTCAAAGCAAGTTTCATGGCTACCTGAAGTTCTCCCGAGACTTTGATGTCTGGCTCAGAAAGAGAAAAAGAAAAGCAGTGCCAGTTGCACTAAGCTGCTTTTTCCCAGGACTATATCTTTTCCAGGCAATGATGAATATGGAAAGCCGAATTCAGTGTTTAGGGGTGTGTGGGCACTGTGCATCTCCTCAGCTGAACTTACGCTCTGCTCCCTTGGCACTGGGAAGCTCCATCAAAGAAGGGCAGGAAATTGGGTTCCCTGACCTCTCCCTGGGAAGCTGCCTAAAAGAGCAAGACTAATTTGAGTCAGGGTAGGTTTATGCTAATTATATTGCTTTTTTTTTGCCCCACAACTACAATTTTTTTCTTCTTTATTCATCTTCTTTTCCCTCTCCCCATCTTCTTTTCCCAGTGCTTTCAGCTTCTTCCATTTCCTCTTTTCCCTCGCTTCCCTAAAGATACAGAACAAAATGTATATTTCTAGCCTAGATGTATTGAATATTAAATTTGAGATGACAATAGAGACAGACTCCCTGACAAAGAACATGTGTGGAAAAAACCACGAGGTTGGGGGAGGGCAGCTTAGGAAGACACTTTCTTGCATATCAAGGGAATCCCGATCTCCCCTTTCACCAGACACTTCAGCTACACGTGCTGCCCTGGGGGCTTCCTCTGCTTCTGCTCACTGGAACCAAAAAGCTTGTGGAACAAGCTCCAATTTCTGTCTAAAGCTGAAGCTATGGCAAGACACAGCTTTTCTGGTCTGTGCTGGAAATTGTGCCATACCACCTGCTTGATGCTCCTTATTGTCTGGACTGAGACAGGTTCAATAACAGCTAGTGTTGCCTCTCATTCCCACACATCTGCCCTATGTGCTGTCCACCAGGTCAGTTGTAAGACCAATCGAACCCACTGTGTATCCAAACAGTGAGCAGAAGCTTGGGCAAGAGTGAGAACGTGGTCCAGCTTCCAGCAGTGTGTGTTGTAAAGTTCTGCTCTTCAGTTTGGTCTTAGACCATTAATTTCCACAGTGAGGTTTTTATGTGGTCCGCAGGGGAGGTTTTGTTCCCTTTTCTGAAACGCTTTGTATGGTTTGGGGTAGGTGCCACATCATGGGACTAGTTGTTTTCATTATTTTAGTGCAATGGGGTTGAACCTCTTCCTTGTACAAAGCACAGAGCCAGCTCTGCTTTTGGCAAAGCATCTTCTAAGTCTTGTTCCAGTTCTCACTCAGTGCCATCTTCGGGTTTTGCCTTAATTTTTCATGAGAGTGACTGCAGTCTCTTAGTGTCCTTAGGTGCATGGAGATGGCTGCTCTCTCCTGGGAACTGCCCTCTTCCTTTCTTTTCTCTGTGCTTCCTTGCATCATTCCTACGGCCAAAAAGGAGACCTGCTAACCCGAGGAGGAGGAGGAAAACAGGGTGAAGAGAGGAGCTCACGTGGGGTTGTCTGGAGGGAAAATGGGAAGGTAGGATCTTGCTGATGGCAATGAAGTGCTTCTATCACTCATGTTTTCAGTAACACCAGCAAAACAGGCTGAAGCTGAATTCATTGCTGATACCTTTAAAAATGATAAAAGTCCTTGACTATTTTGTCGGTTTATATGAAGGGTAAGTGCTACACTAAGCTATTTGACAGCAGGACATGGGTGTTGTTATCACCTCTCGTCCTCCTTTTACTTAAAATTTCTGCTTTTATTTAAAGCTATTTTCTCTCCTCCCAGTAGATGAGAACCCTGGAGTTATCTCCAAGGTTATCACTGACTGTCTCTTTCCAAGGTCTGTAACACAGGTAATTGGGGGCGAGTCAAGTAGCGCGGGGAATGCGAAGGAAGCTCAGAGCAGGCAACAAAGGGCCGTGGAGCTAAATGGGAGGAGAGTTAGGAGGTCTCCAGTAGCCGTGAGGTAAAGCCTTGTCTTTGGAGAGTTACGTGCAGGAGAAAAACAAACAAGGCTCTCTCTCGTCAAATCTCTCTTTTGCTCTTTCAGAAAAAGCAAAAACATATCAGCTGTAGGAGAAAGGGACAGCACAGGTTGTGGTTAGTACTCAAGATATGAGGACAGGAAGAGAAGGAAGAGCTGAAGATCCCTTCTTTCCTATCAGCACTTGGTGAAAATTCATTACTGATGTCTCTGAGTCTAGACTTGGAGGGGTAAAGGCTGGTCTATCACAAACCCGCTGTGAGTCGTCGGCTCCCTCCTGTCTAGGTTACATGGCAGGTGAATAATCTCTTTCAAACATTTGCTTTTATTCACGAGGATTGAAGCTTCCTTCTGAAACATCAAATCTGACGATGGAATTATGGGTGGTGTGCACAGGAGAAATCCTTTCTGTCGCAGCTGAATTGCTCAGAAGGGGAAAAAAAACAGCTCCCAGGAGCAGTCTGACTTTTGTGGAGGTTTGATAAAACTCTCCCTGCTTCTTGTTGGTTTTCATTTTCTCTCAACGCTATTTAACTCCATCTGTAATAAAAGGAAGGGATTTCCACGGGCTGTTGCCAGCTACAGTTCTGCTGGGGATGGCTTTGTGCTCCCTCTGTGTGCCATCTCCCCCTCTCCTCTAGCGCACCACGTGGCTCTTGCCTTCACACTGTTGGGGCTATTTTTCTTTAGAGTTTTTTGCTTCTACAGACATAAGTATGATGACTCTTCCATGAGCGTGAAAAAGCCAATAGCTCACAGGTACTTGCAAGGCCCAGCTCGTATCTGATAGTCCTTTGCACAAACAAGGGACAGTTAATAACGGTCCGTGTGGGAGATACTTGATTGACTCCATGTAGCAGCGTCGCAGGGATTTGTGATGGGTTGAGGCTTTTTTCTGATTTTTTTTTTTTAAACTGGAAGCATGTAAGGGAGAACCACTTATTTCATTCTCCCAGATCTTTTATCATATTGAACTTGTCTTCCACAGGTGTAACTGTTTTCTGATTCAGTTGATGATCTCTCCTCTCTTAGTGAAATTATTATCTACTGCCATAGTACAAATTACATGTCAGACTCTTTTTAGGCAGTTTCAGGCTGGTTAGTTCAGAGACAGCACTGCAAAAAGAAAGCCAGTTGGGTTTTATTGGGGACAACTTTCTTTTGCTTCCAGAGGTGGCCGTTGTGTATCATAATTTCCTACCCAGAGTCAAGCTGATGTGGTTTGACAGGCCCAGACAAATGTAATATCCCACCAGGATCCAAGGCAGCTTTTCTGCGGTGGTGCTTGCTCTTGTTTATTCTGTTTTGAATTGAAGGTGGCTCTTGATTTAAAAAACAAACCAAACTGAAATCCCAGTGCTGTGTGATAGTGGAGGATTTATTTCTGTTGTGTGTGGAAAGGAACATCAGTAGATAGCAACATACCAGTCGTTCACATGCTGCAATACACATTTTCAGACACCCTTGCCCCTTTCGCTCCTTTCGGTTATTTTTGTTTTGTGTGGGATTGGAAATAACCCTGGCCAGGTTTTCTTTGGATCTGATGGTGCTCCCTTCTTGCACACAAAGACAAAAGCTGCTTGCTCCTGGGAGCAGATGAGATGACACGAGGATGGCTTTGAATCTGACCTCCACGTGGAAAACACAGAGCTAATGGGATCAGGAGCTGGTCTCGGTTGTCTTGAGGTGGGAAGGGCAGAGGCTGCTGAGAGGATAGGGAGTGGCAGAGCTGCACTTGTCCATCCCTTGCCAGTAGAGATTCAAGGCTGAGAGAGCAGAAAGAGGCTCATGTTTGTCATGAATGAATCATGCTGTAACAGCTCCTGGGAACAAAACGGCTTCTGCATGGGCTGCTCTGTAAGAGGTGGGTCTTAAAGCGGTTAGCAGAATAAAGACATTCAGAGCACCCCCTCTTGAGCTTCTGGAGTAGTTCTGGGTGGGGTGCATGGTCTCTGCTCTTGTGCAGGACTTTGGAGGAGGATTCTGAGCTGTCTCTGGGGTGGAATAATGGATTCAGAGGGAGCACGTTCCTCTGCCCCGTTTCACCAGGCCCTTTCCTTATAGTGGAAAGCAAGACCAGTCCTAAAACTCATCTGCCACATCTTCAGGTATCCAGGTCTCTTTCTGCAACATCTGGGTCTAGCTAAGAGGGTGTCTGGTTGGTAGTCTGGTTTTGTGTCTAATTTTGATATCTCCCGGTGCTGACAGCTCAGATGCCCATGAAGACTTAAAGTCCATCAGTTCTGCAGTATTGCTAAAAAGTGAGATATGGGCAGAGGTCTTGACACCAGGGTTCAGATTTCGGCCCCTGGACACAGACCTGACCAAAGTCTGCAAATCAAATGCTTTGGGGTGATGAGGAGCTTATGGCTTGCAGGGAACTGCATAATTTAAAACATAATTTGTGCCTTTGTTTCTGCTCCTTTTCATTGCTGTTTCTCCACTTCTAAACAGCGATGTCTTACTGGGGGTGGAATGATACCCAAATTCAAAGACAAGCAAATAGCTGGAGAGTGCATTACCCAGTCCTGTGGCGCAACTGGATGCGCTTGGGAATTCATCTGTGTGGCTGCAGGACGCACTTCCTCTACTGTCACTGAGCATCTGAACCTCCATTTCTCACCAGCTGATAAAAGACAAGCAGGAACACTTGGAGGCCAACAGACTTCTAGGAGGTCCGTGTGGCACAGGGAGCTGAGAGGTGTTGCATCTTCCAGAGCTCAATGTGGGATTTAGGTGACAACACATTGGGCAAGCTGTTACGACTTGAGGGTTTTGCGTGTGTCCTTGTCGCCAAATTACTCCAAAACCTTGGTCAAATCACTTGACCTGATGTTTAGGTTCGTCTTTTTAGAGCATAAAGCAGTTTGTTCTGTTAACATGTCCACCACAAAGTGGAAAGGACGAGCTTTCCAGGATGGGATAGGAAGCCTATACTGAAGGCATGGCTTTAAAACACTGTCTAACAAAATCCTGGGCTTTTTTTGCTTGTGTGTGTGGTTTTTTTTTTTTTTTTTTGGGGGTGGGGGGGGGTTTTGTCAGAATGTTCTAGTCTAAACTGGCAGATGCCATTTAAACAACCACCATGGCTTTAAAACACTGTCTAACAAAATCCTGGGCTTTTTTTGCTGTGTGTTTTGGTTTTTTTTTTTTTTTTTTTGGGTGTGGGGGGGTGTTTTGTCAGAATGTTCTAGTCTAACCTGGCAGATGCCATTTAACCAACCACTGACCCAAACCCTTGTACCCATGCGTGTGTGATAGTAGAATGATTATGCATGAACATTCATCCTCAGCTAGTGGACAGCATGATCTAGCATGTTGGGGACGGAGTTATGCTCTTCTACTCCTTACCTTGTGTAATGTACTGTAGAAAAAACCCACAGCACTTAGATTTGTGGACATTTTCCCCTCCATTCCCATAAATGCCTACGAAGATGGAGGTTTTCTCAGTCAGGGACCACTTCCAACAGTGTACAGTGCCTGGCACAATGGGACTCTGCTCTTGGTTATGACCTCTAAGTGTTGCCATAATAATAATAGTACATGGCTTTTGGCACATCACCTATTAATCACAGCAGACGTCAGGCAAAGCATTAAAAAGGGAATAGCTCCCTGCAAGAAAAAACAAATACAACAACACCCTGTGGCTTGTGGAGCATGAATCTACACTCTGGAGGGTGCCAGAGAAGGAAGGGCGGGCTAAGCTGTGACATTTCCCTCAAATTTGTTAACCTTGGCTGGCATTCAGAGGCACAGCATTCAGCCGAGGCAGCGTTGGGGAAGGGGGGTCTCCAGAGAGAACAAGCTTTGTTAAATATTTACAGTGAGCAGAAGCTGAAGTGAAGGTGCATGGAGGCATCGGGGACAGTGTTTGTCAGTGGGGAAGAGGCATTC
>NW_010410970.1:11721-31479 GCF_000710305.1 Buceros rhinoceros silvestris | reverse complement strand
CCTGAGGAGTGGCTGGGATGGTTTATATGCTGCCACTGTATTTAATGCCTGCAGTGGATTTTTCTTCCCCAAACTCTTTGAAGCCGTGCAGACCTTCGATATCCAGGATGCCCTGAGGCGGGGAGTTTCATGGTTTGAGAGCAGGTAGTGCACAGAAACACCCCCCGTCATTTGAAGCTCACCATGCAGCAGCTCCATTGGGTGATGGAACAAGCAGCGAGTTCCATCACACACTTCATTGCATGCCCACGAAATTTGGGCTGTGGCCATCTGATGTGACCGACCGCTTCTTTATGTGGGATGTCATAGATATTTCCTAGAAGCAGGGTGGATAAATGTGTTCAAAATTCACCTCCCCAAGACAGTTTCTGAAAATTGCTGTGTTTATGCTTACGAAATTCCCTGGTGCTAAACTGGTCCATCTGCAGAAAGCAAACTGGTCCATTAGAACATCTGCAGAAAGCAAACCCACAGCGGTATTACTGTCAATTTGGGTTTATTTGAATTACTGGAAAAGTCCTGGTCATGGATCAGGGCTAAACATGTACAAATAATTGATTTTAGGTTCATTGGCTGAAAGGAAAAACACACTGAAACATCTTTTGGTTGACCTATAACATTTTCTTCCCACTTGCTGGTGAAATAAATGCATTTTTTAAAAGCAACAGAAGAATGTACTGCTTTAACACAGGAACCTGTTAAAAGTTTGAAGCTTAGTGAAATACCACTTTCCTCACGTTGATTTTTAAAGTTACAGAAATCAGAAAATATCAAGTAATGGCTTCAAAGAGTCAACCTATTTAATTTGGAAATTTTACAAAGAAACGTCTCAAACTTTTCATAACTGAAGTTGCATTTGCTGTGGGTAACGCTTACCCCGTGGTGATTGACGACAATGGTATACGAGTCAAAATCTCTATCCAATTTTAATCCAGACCCCAATGTGACAGATGCCGTATAAATTGCGAGCATGAAGATTTTTAACAAAGATTTGTGACACGTTCTGCTTGAGGAATTTTTTTTCTGCAGAGCTGCTTCAGATCCGAGGCCAAGGGCATTAGGCAGTTTTGCTCGCTTGGGTTACGCTGTTTAAATTTTCACTGCGACATCCCAGGGGAGTTGAGGTGAACTTGAACTGGGAGCAGATTTAAGCCATCTCAACCAGACCTGCCGGTCTGGAGTTGAACCAGGACTGAATTTAAACATTTTCTTCTTGGGCTCCTTAGAAATAACAACGTGGAAGCTGCCATGAGGGATCATCTTGTAATTTAGCATCTTGCAGGCTCCAGGTAGTGAAGAACAAAGTGCACTAGAACTAGACCAGTGGAAATAATAATTTTTTAAAAACAAGATCCCTTGTATCTGCTGTTGATGATTGAGCTATTCACCACCTCTGTGTGTCACTGCCGTACAGCCGTGTTGACACACCGTGTGGTGCTGACCCCAACAGATGCCTCCAGACCTTTCCCACCACCCCGAACTCCACCATGGTTTGGTGTCTGCAGGCAGCACGTGGGTTTGGGGACTAAGCTTGTGACTGACAGCAGGTCGAGGAGGCTGCGGAGCTGCTTGGATTGAGATTTTTTTTTCTTTTAGAAGGGTGAGCGAGTATACGGATGGTTGCAGAGGTGCGTGTGCCCAGAGCACTGCCCTGCAGCCCCTCCATGGCGTGGGGTAGGTGTCACGACACCTTGGCTCCAGCTTCCAAAGCCCCGTGGAAAAAATAATCACCATCACTTCCCAAAGGTGTCCGCTGCCTCAGGGGATGCATGGCCACATCCATCCCAGCGCAGATACACAGGAAGGAAGTGCAGACCCCAGCAGAGTTTATTGGCAAATGCTGCCACTGATTAAAACAGGATTGAGCTGCTGTAGGAAGGAGAGGTTGCCATGGAAACAGTTTCTTGATGTGTCCAGGTTTTGAAACCATTTTTCCCTCCTCTCCCCCCCTCAACATTTCTCTTTTTGCTGTTGTTCTGCTGGAGATTTGATCTCCATGGGTGATGTGGTGCAGATGGGCCCTTCGGACCAGGAAGACATCAAAATGAGCTGCTCAGCTTTGGGAGGGCTGTTCACGTGGGATCCACTCCACAGTGGTCCAGCAATAAGACAGAGCTTGTAGAGATCCAGGCGTAGTAGGGTCTGGATGGACAAAATGTTGGCAGGGCGGTGATCACAAAAAGGAGCAGTGGAGAATATCTCAGGGAAATCTTCCTCCCAAAACCACCTGACTGGGATGCTCTCGGCAACTGAAGGGCTCTGTACCAGGGTGGTCCCTCCCTGGGGCTTCATCTCATTTAGTGACTCTGTCTCCATCACCTTCCTGAGCTTTGGAATGGTGGCAATGATGGGAAGCCACCTTTTGATGGCTTTTCCCCCACATCTAATGGGAGATCAAATGAGTGCTATAAAGAGTTTCTGAGAGACAAAAATAAACCACCTCCTCCTTTTCCCCACCCCTCCCTGGCCTCCCTACCTTGGGAAATGGGCTTTCATTTTGCTCAAGTGCATGGAAAAACCTGTGACTGTTGTTACTGTGCAGCTGTGTTGAGGAGCTGTTGGCTACTAGTGCAAAGCTTTGAGGAGCATTTTCCTTATAGATCGTTCAGCCCACAGTTCATACATTGTTTTTTTGGTTATTTTTACTGTTCTTCTCCGTTTTCAATCACAGAGGCATATTCATAAACAGACTCTTCCCTGTGTGAGCATTGCGTCCACTTTTTCTTTTGTGCCATTCCTGGCAAGTCCCCTGGCCCTTTCCCAGACTCATCCTAAGTTCTTCAAATTTGGCATGTGAAACCCCTCCCGGCAAGAGCTTGAGTATGTTGCAGCATCTGGAGTGGGCCTGGGGAACACTAAACATGAGGTGTCTGTTCGGTCTTGTTCTGAGGATCTTCCTATCAGCATCTCCAAACTTGTGTGACTACCTGGGCTTTGTTTCTGGATGGGAACGTAGCAGAAGAGGCTGGTTAATGCCACCATTCCAAAGCAGAGTGTCCATACTGAGTTACAGTTTTAGACCCTCTCTGAAAGCCATTTTAACCTTCCACTGACAATCTAAAAAAAAAAAAAGAGACTGATAATTTTACTCTGAGTAATGCATCTTGTGTCCCAGTCCAGACTTCCTCAGCAGGGCTGGTGCCCTCCCAGTTAAAGCAATCCCTTTGTATTATTGATCATTGCAGCTACTGAGACCCTCGAGAAACGTAGTCCCACCTAGTTCAGATAATTAAGCCTGACCACCCTTGGGCTTCCACTGACAACGCAGTGCCGTTACTACATCCAGAGATGGTCTGTCTCTCTCTTAGATCTGAATTTTTCTCCAAAGGTGCTAACTTCATCTCATTGCTTGATGCAGCAGCGCCAGGTGACTAGTTTCCTAAGTTACCTTAAACTTATGAATCCAGGTCTAAATACTCACTGTGATGATGAATCTCAGATGAGTTAATTTAGAAATGTCTGCATTGCTTATCCGTGTAATTCCCCACGCCTGGGTTGCGCTGTCTGAGTTACTGTAAATGACAGAGTGAGTATTTTTGTACAAGGATCTCATAAGGCTTCACCTGCTCAGCAAGACCCGGTAAGTGGGGAGCGCAGGAGACCATCAGCCAGACTGGAGGAGGAACCTCCAAGAAGCTGCTGCTCCAGCCCTTGGGCTCCTGTTCTGAGGTCGTAGGATACCTCTATGTCCACATGTTGTGTTATTTCCCATCCCTGACTTTCAGATTTCAAGCTCTCCTGCAAAGCTTGGACAGTTTCTCACTTTTATTGCTTCTTAAAAGGGAGCGGAGAAGCCCTAGAGTGCTTCTGCAGGAACGCCTCAATCAAAGGTGTCATGAAAGGGGTTTAATTTCAAAAGCTCTGAATTACACCTAGATCAGGAAGGACGTGGTAATGGTGGATTTGCTGAGCTCAGGAAGTTAAAGAATGAAGGGGAATTCGCAGTTAACATCTGTGACACACTGAGTCAGGATGAGAGAGCATTCGTAGTCAGAGCAAATATCAAAGGCATTTCCCAGATCTCCTGCTTTTGGGGGATTTTTAATTACTCTGATGTTTGTTAAGAGTCGCTTATGGCCAAATAAGTGGCTTCTTGAATTTGAAGATGCTTCCCTGCTCCCAGAAATACCGTTTGAGCAGCAAATCAACCCCAGCATGTATGGCAAGGAAGACTCAGTGAGCTTAGAGCTTCTCTGAAGCCAGATCAAATATCAGTTCACAGAGCGGTCCCCGCCTCCAGCCGCACGAGGATGATGACAGGAGAATTGCTTTGAAATTCTCTGAAGAAAAGCACGCAAGACCGTGCTCTCCTGGGTAAATGTCTCCTTTCCGGGCATTATATTCTCTGGTAGCTCTAATGCAGGAGGTGGCAGGTGGTGAACCTGTTGTGCGGGGAGGGATGAGGGAATCGGATAGGTGAAATTAGGCAGGTGTTTAGCAATGCAAAGAGCAGCCATTCAGCGTTGGGTTTCCAGGTTTCACCTCCCAGCACCTGGAGAAACCCAGACTCTGGTGTCGCAGCAGCAGTGCTGTGCAGGTAATTTGGGAAAATAATGGAATAACGGGTAGCCTGGGCCACAGAGGTGAAATATCAATCAGGGCTTTGATGGGAGGGGTAGAGGAGAGCTCAGCTTGTGTGAGCTATAGATGAGTGTGCGCAGCCGGAACGGCAGCTCCTTGCAGCAAGGAGGTCTGGTCGGAGGGACAATGGTTTTGGTAGGGGAGGGCAAGGTCTGTGGGCGCAGATTTGTTGCGGTGTGCAGAGCTGCACTCGGTGCCTTCTCTTGCCTGCAGTTTCATGATATCCTTCTGCTGGCGCGTCGGAGCCTCCCTTAGCAGCGGACTATTGCATAAGCCTCACTGGGGACCTCTAGAACAGATTAATTCCTTGAGCATCTTCCTTCTTGCCGCTGGTGAAGTCTGCTGCTCAGTTGTAACCCAGGGAGATAGCTGGGCAGGGCTGAGCCTGCAACCTCCCCCAGACAGATAAGGCATGGGCAAAAAAAAGATTATTCTTCTCTCCTAAGCCCAGGACAACTACCTTTTCGGGTGAAACCCTTTCTTGAGGCAGCTTGCGGAGTCCAGCTGCAGAAGGGATCTCTCTCCAGATACCTCATGATGGTGATGATAAGACAGTCAAGTTAAGGCAAAGACAAGAGTGTGATTAAGTCTCTCTCCCTCCCTGAGGCAGAGCTCAGCCTGCGAAAATGCTTTGGATGAGGTGGCCTGTAATTATGTAATTCTTCCTCGTTATCTTTTCTAATTGTTCTCAGCGCTGTTTCCTAAACTGATTGGAAACAATGGCAGACGGGCATGAAGTGGGAGGCAGACGTGAGCGTGGCAGGCTGCCAGTGTAGTACAACCCTTTCCAGAAAGGGAGAGAGAGAGAAGGGAAGGGAAAAAAAAAAAAAAATCCGTGGTGGAGACTTGGATGCCAGGACCTGAATCGAGGGGACACCTGAACCACTGCCAGGCTGGCAGGCACTGGCAGAGGATGTCTCATTCAGGCTCATGCATATGTGATCTGTATTGCATTCAAGAAATTTCAAGCCTTCTCCTGTCCCCAGCACACCTCTCCTCCCCGAGAGCTTTGCTGTTTTCCTCTTTTCCAGTACCCGACTGACGCAGGTTGAACCCTCGCGGGCGGGCTTTGCCCATCACCAGGAGACACTGTGGTCGTCTGCCCCTGGCACTGAGCTATTTATTTGCTTGCCGGGGATGAGAAACAAAAAGTGGGAATTTTAGCTGGTTGCATTTGGTGGTGACTGCGCAGGGGAGGAGGAGGGGCCTGGGCTGAGATATTGCAATGGGATTTCTTCATATTTGGCAGCTGGTTTCAGGGGAACTGCAGGGTGCAGCTCCACAGAAGCTGGTTGTTATGTTGACTCTCATTCTCTCAGCAAATGTCTGCTGCGCTTCACCCACCATGTGGGGGAGGGTTTTTTGCCATGATGTGCATCACAGAGGTATTTGGGGATCCACAGAGACCTGGTCTGACAACCCTCCAGTCTTCTCACTGAGTCCCCTTTTGCCAGCACAGTGGGAAGGGGATAATGTGGGATTGCTACTAGAATTGTTGTCTAGAGAAGGCCAAAACAAGCACCGTTCTTCCAGGCATAAAGTCTGAGCACTGGCTTCTCATGGCAGGGGGAGAGAACAGATGTCTGCGAGGTGACGTGGCATCCCACAGAATGGGACGTCCAGACGGTGGCATCAAGACCTCTGTGCAGAGCAGGGCTATCTTGAGGGATGGGAGGCACCTCTACAGAAAGCAGACCCTGTTCATCCATGTGGGCTCAGTGCCAGGCACTGGAGGAGGCTTTGGGTCACTCCTGCATGCTGGCACTGACCTGCCCTCCTCATCCCCGTCTCAGGGTGCCTAATCTCCATCTAGGGCCCCCTGTCCTGACAGTGCTGTCAGCTGGGAGCTTGGTAAGTCACTGATTGAGCAGGGGCAGTTGAGGAGGGAGGAGGAATTTATCAGACCTGTCCTCTCCTCCTCCAAACCCAGTGCTGTTCTGCGGTTTTTCCATCACCGCTGACTCCTCTGCATGCCTGCAGGCTGCTGCTGCCAGCACTGTCCCAGCTGGCCAGCCTCTCTGGCTTCTGTGCCCGGCTCTCCAGGATGGCGAGGAGAAACGCTGCCTGAGGCTTGCCCTCAGTATTGGATCAGAGGTTTCCTTACTGCTGTGGGGTCGGGGAGATGGGGCTGTAAGGATCACGAGCTGGAGGCTGCAGGCAGGGTGGTTCATCTCTGGCTTGGGCAGGGATTTGAGAGTTTTGAGCTGTAGTGGTCTCCAGCCACCTCTGGGCAGGAGTGGTTGGGAAACAGCAAGAAGAAATTTCTGGAAAGCAGTGGAAGTTTAGAGATGAAAGACAGAAGGGTGGCCATCCATTGCTGCCCTTGGGTCCTCCTGGCTCCTGAGAGAAATCATCCAGTCCACATCTGGAGCTAAGCAGGGGCTGAGGACTTGGAGGGTAGGCAAAGTGTCAGCCTCCATGGTGACATGTTACAGGAGGAACAGGTCACTGAGGGATCCGTTTCCAAATGAGCAAAGCAATTTTGCTGGATAGAGCTAGAAGGAAATGTCTTGGTGTGGTGGTTTCCAGGCCAGGTGTTTCAGACCTGTCAGTGCTGTTATCTGCTCTGGACCTGTCTGCCACTGTCCTTTTCTACTAGAGGAGGCTGTACCCTGTAAAACTAAGGAGGAGTAAAATAAAACCAAAAAAAAAATCATTGTCATTGTATTAGCCTAAGAATAGAGGTACATGGCAGCTGCCTCTTCTCTTGAGCGCACACCCAGCTCCCCCCAAAGTTGCAGACCTTACCCTATTGCAGCGCCGCTTCCTTTGCAGCACCACACAACTCATTACGTGCTTTTGGCACGTAATGCCAGCAGTCACTGTCCCCGCTGGCTCACAGAAGAAAATGAGCTCGTCCCTTCTGCACTGGGAAAATATCAAGAGGCAGGAGAAAGTTCAGGCAATACAGTGTCGTGTACATGGTGTGATTTGGTCCCACCTGAGAGCTATACCATGTGTTAGGGAAGGGGTTGATGGGTGATTTGCAGGCTGGATGTGGCTCCTGGCACATCCATATAATCTCTGCAGCTCTGGTAGTACCACGGGTGAGGGAATGGCAAAGAGATGAATCGCAGCTCCCATCAGATGCCTCTCTGGGTGCCACTCTACCAGATGTGCACCACCCTGAGCTGCCGCTGTGGCTCTGGGCAAAGGATTTGCTTTTGCGTGAACCTGCAGAGTGCAAGTCAGTGTTGTCAGGGGCTGAAGAAACACCCTTTGCCATCTCCTGAACGTATCCTGGGTTTGTTTGGTGCTGACAGGCACACAGCTGGATGCCTGGTAGATGTTTTCATGTAGGTGTCCTACTGGCTATTCCCCTAGCAGTGGCTGTTGTTGTGGGCTGTGTAAATACATCAGCTTCGCTCTTTGGCTCAGTAGGCTCTTCGCCCCAGAAGTTCCCAGGATAATACAACGCAGGGGAAATGCTTGTATCAGTTTTTTATTTCCCCATTTTTCAATTCCATTTTTCTTGTCAAATTGTCCTTTTTCTTGTGTTATGAGGCAGAAAGAACAAAAGATCCCTCTGTCATTTTCTAATATACCTTTATCATCCCTTCACACTCGTCTCTGCTCTGAAATGTACAGTCTTGGAGCCCTCTCTAATCCCTCTTCACGAGCAGATTTTGTCACGGTCCACTGAACTATCTTCAGACTGTTGCCTCTTGGGGTGGGTGACAATTTTGTACACAGTGGCATGTCTGTGGTACCTCAGATGCTGTCGGAAGGTCCCATCTCTCAGATGAGACTAACACTGTAGTGCAGAAGACCAGCCTCAAAGAAGTCATTGATGGATGTTGTACCAGAAAATGAGATGTGAAGGGAGTTGGTTGTGCCACCGCTAAGTCAGGACCTCAGTGACACGAGGAGGTAGAGGCTGGTGTCAATATGAGGACATTGGAAGAATCCTCACCTGCCACAGCAGTGGAGGGAACTGGTGCAAACAGGGAGCTGCAAACACTACCTCCAGGCACAAATTATTCTCCCTCCGTTTCCATGAATTATTTATTTATTCATTTATTTGAGGTGGGGAGGCGAGGTACATATTTGCTTTGCTTTCACTGCATATTTGCATGATGTTCTTCTCCCTTCTGCAGAGCACAATCCAAGAACTAGCTGCCGGGAAATACAATCAGAGCAACTCATGTTATTTCAGCGTGTTTCACACAGTTGTTTTTCTTATGTTATTAGTCTTTTTTTTCCCTTTTCTCCTCCTTTCTTTCTCAGACTAGAACAAATACAGTATGACTGGCAGAAAATTGGCAGGCTTCAACGATCCAGAGGCAGTGATTTTTCTTCTAAGTAGCTTAATGGAGTCTATATTTTTTTTATTGTTTTCTCAGCCTGCAGGTTGATGGAGTATTTAAAAAAGAGAGAGAGAATTCAACAAGCTCTCTCTCTTTCTCCTCTTACCAGCCCTTTTCAGAAAGTGAATGCACCTACAAGAACTTTTCTGGATGATCCACATTTCAAAAGTGTGATGAAATGGTTACAGACACTAATAAAGGAGGTTGAATTACACTCCAGGCTCAGCCTTGAATAAAAAATTTTAGACAGAAACCACCTTGCCTGCATCAGCACCTGTGTTTAGGCCCCCTTGCACCCCTCTACTGGTCTGTCCCCCTCATAGGACAGCAGGTCCAGATCAGATGGAGTTCCCGTTCCTGGAGGAATTCAACAGATGTGTCAATGTGCTGCTGAGGGGTATGGTTTAGTGCTGGGGGAACGGTTGACCTTGATGGTCTGAAAGATCTCTTCCAACCCAAACAATTCTGTGATGCTGTGACTGCAAACAGATGCACCACTTCTAGTCTAGGGCTGGAGCTCTCTAAACGACATCCCAAAAGCTTGTTTGGAGATGATGGCTGGGCTGTTGGTCAGAATGCCTGGGGACAGCCTGAACCCTGTCCTGCAGCTCCCCTGGTTCTGCTGGGCAGCTTGAAGGAGAGAAAGCAGGGTGAGCAGCTGTGGTCTCGCAGAGCATTGACCGGTTCTTCTGTCCCAGGTGATCCACGCGATGGCTGCTCAAAGACTTTTTGTGCTTTGCTTTGAAATTCTTCTCTGGGGTTGTCTCTGGGTTGGTTTTGCTGCTCCCAGACACAGCCTCGCTCTTCCTTCTGTCTCAATTCTCTCGCATGTGAGGCAGTACCCTTCTTGCTTTGCTGCTCAGGTGATGAAATTAGCTGTGACCCGGAGCCATCCCCTCTCGGTCAGGATCTCCCCAGGCTTCCCGAGCTAGGCGGTCAAATGGGAAATCCCCAGGAACTCAGGGGTGTTGTAGAGAGAAGGTGTCAACGAGCTGATACTTGTTCCTTCTCTGCTTCAGCGCAGCAAACAGGCTATGGAGGATACGGGGAGACTCAGCCCTCGGTTGTGAGGAAGGTCGGTGTTTTGACTTCTGCTTCAGAGCTGGGACATTCCAGCTCCTCTCTTCCAGCCAGGTTCCTAAGTAGGACCTTGCTTTTGTTCTGTTTACCTGAATTCCCCAGGCTGTGGGGATTTGCAACTCATTTTACACTGTACAAATCCGAAGGTTTTTTCAGGAGCAATGTTTTTATTCATTTGCTTGTTTTAATGCCTTTCTCTTTGGGGAGTCAAAGTCAATATGATACTTTTTCTTGATGAATAAGCTTTGCTGGCTCAGTCTGTCCTTGTGAAAGATTCTAACAACCTGCCAAATCCTCTGTGTTTTGTTTCTGCAGCTCCAGCCTCATAGGTTGCTCTCAACTCCACCCTGCAAATCCATACGGGGATTCCTTAGCTAGCAGTGATTCCCTTCTGTGTCTCCCCTAACCATGTCATTGGAACTGCTGGCAAATAGGTTGCAATCGTTACAGTGAGCGTTCAGAGCTGTCTGTAGGCGCAAGTTAACGAGTCAATACATTCACCAGTTTGTCCTGTAGCCCTGGTCCTCATTCAGATGGGACAGAGTTAATTTTTGCATGTGCTGATAAAGAGCCTTGAGCCAACCCTGGCCTGGTTCAGGGATACCATTCTCTGTGTCTGAAGGATATCAGAGAATTTTGAGGAGGTCTTCTAACTCCAGGGGTGCCCAGATGGGGACATTCCTTTTGGCTTTGGAGAAAAAAAAGATTTTGGCTGACATCATCTGATCCTTGGGGTGCACAGCCTTTCGGCTCCTGATGAGCCAAAGCCCACGGCAGTGGAAGAGGCTTTTCTGCAAATGATGGCCTGAAATGCCTGATGTTTGGCTGTTGTCTCTCAGAATTGCCTTGAGCAGTAAAGTATGGACTTTTACAAACAACACAGAGCTCAAAAGGGAGATCCTTTATGTGGAGATATATCGAATGACTAATTTGATTTAAAATGAAGGCTCAGAAGCATCTTCCGAGAGTCTCTGTGCCAATATTTTCAAGGAGCTTGGATTTTGCTGGCTTTAACTAGTCTGCACGGGTCAATACTACCACGAGCACTGCATGAGAGAGTCTGAGCTGTATCCGTGCTCTCAGATGCTAAGTGCTAGCACAAAATGATAGATTGTTCAAGACAGTTGTCAAGTTGTCTGTGGCTAAGTGCTGCCTGCCAGAGCAGGGGTGCAGGGTATCCGTCTTCTTAGATCTTTCTGGGACAATGTTGACCCCAAATTAAACCACTTGGTTGAGCATCGTCTGTATCGCAGGAACACAGCTCAAACAGGATGAGCTGATAGTCACAACTCCAGCAGACACCGCTGGTGCTAGTGCTGCCAAGGTCCGTTACAATGCCTGTCCTTCCAGACCCAGGTTAAACCCTGACATGAGATGAATAACCCTTATCACTTTCATCACTTTGTCGTTTAAAATCATCTGGTTTGGGTGTAGCTTGTTGGGAAGGTCACTCACCTCTGATCATTTAGGAACCATTTGCAAGGCAGAATCGATGCCCTGAGAATCCCAATCTGAGGTTAATTCCTAGGGTTTATTTTCAAAGCTTGAAAGTGGCAACTTGTTGGCCTTGAAGATTTTTCACCAGCACTAGAATAATCCGGAGGGAGAGTTTTTCTTCTTCTTACTGAAACTGTGGGATAATTAGCAGATTTTAATGACTGCTTGAGAAAGCTATCTAATTAGCTATTAAAAACACCCCTCACCCCCTCCTCCTTAGCCAGTTCCTAAATGAAAGCTACAAAATAGCCAGTCATCTTTCCGACTGGATGTGTCTTAGAGACATTTTTTTTCCTCAAGCTAATTGTGTGTATCTGGTGTTTACTGGGGAAAACCCTGATTGGCAGTGCAGTAGGATGATGAATTATCTATCCTGCTTCTGCACGAGTCTGTTAACCTTACACTGCTACTGACTCGTTCATGAGCAATCTGTGGTTGTCCCTGCTGACCAATGTCACGGGGAGCCACCTTGGCTGAAGTCTCAAGGTGTCCTGTGAGTCTGGTCCTTGCAACGTGGATGCTGGTATCGTGTTGTGACTGCACCTTAGAGCCAGGAGTGTTTGCTGCCGTGACCACTGATTTTTTTTTAGAGCTGTCCACACTTGGTTTAGTGACAGCTTGTCGGCCAGGCTTCTCTATCCAACCTGTCTGTCCTTGGGGTGTCCTCTTTCTGTCTGTGTTCGGTTTTAAGGTGAAGGGGGGACATAGGCAGCATAGTCTGTGCTTCCTGCATGTGTCCGTCCTGCGTGACTGTGGACAAGTCAGGAAATAGCCCTTGGCACTTCCCATCTCTTTGCTCGTGGAGCCAGTGACAGCTGTTTCTGCTCACTCCAGTGGAGGTAGACAGGTTTTCAGAATAAAATAGCTCCTCTCCCTCTGGCTGGAAACTCTGCTTCTTGTTTCAGCCCTTGGCATGTTCTCCTCTGTTTGTTAATGCCTCTTCTAGGGACTGATGATTGCTCTTACCAGTATCTCTTCTACCCCAGTGGTAATGTAAAGTGGTTTCAAAGCCTTGACTAGAATGGGACAAAATTACTGTGGGAGAGAACTGAGGCAGCTTTTGCTTTGCAAGGTGACTGACTCTCCTGTCACTTACCGTTCCCTTAAAGAAAATTGATGCTCTGCAATCTGTCGAGCTAAGAGGGACACTCCTGCTCTCCCCACCTGCTCCCACCTCGAATCCTGCCCTGCCACTCCATAGAAAGAGGCTTTCTGGGGAGGTGCTGATCTGCTCCTCCTTTTACATGAAGACAGGGAACTTCACTGTGACACAAATCAAAGCTTGTGTTTGATGCGGAGAGGGCTTGATAAACATCAGCATTTGTATATGTTAGTCTCTCTCCTCACTTAAGCCTGTCATCAGCTGCAGAAAGGCTGCATGTTGTCCCACTCCTTCCTTAGGTGTTTGTGGGCGTGAGCTGGAGTCTCAATTGGAGTATACTGGTGTAGCTCCAGTGACATTTCACGGGGTAGTTTGAAGCTGTTACTTCTCCTGAGACATCCCATCCATGACACAGGAGACACAGAGAGGTTAAGACCATCTACCTGGCTGGTTTCCTCCTCCAGCCCGTTATCTGCAGCTCTCTGATCTCGTGGTCTGTTGTTATGGAAATAATACACTTATGGTCATTATGAATAAAGAGTAAATACAGTCTGCCAGAGGGAAGAAAAGGCGACCTGGTTTCTTAAGTATTTGGTGAGAGGAACAAGGAGGCAGACAAGTGTTATTGGGCAGAACTGCATTGATTTCCAGCTGTATCCCTCCTTTCCCAAAGCATTAATATCAGTTTTTGTTCTTCTGTAGACAACAGCCCAGCCTTGGTCAGTGTATTCAGTTGTGCTCTCTGCTTCGCTAATTAATACTCCTTAATGAATCCAGCAGAGGTGGACAGCTCTTCAAAACAAACCAGGTCCCCAGCCTACAGCTGTGAGCTCTGCTCTTTTTTTACCTTGGCTCATGACATATTTCTTTTCTTCATTAGTGCTCCCTTGACCTTCAGGGGGCTGCTGACACCTCCTGCCAGCATCCTTCCCTTCCACACTGCTGCTTCCATGAGCTGTTCTCATGGTAGACCTGTTCCTAAGTTGGCTCATGTCATGCAGTTTCCAGCTATTCACTCTTGCAAACTTCTGCTGTTTCTTCTCTTTTGGACCAGGAGACCAAACACGGTTATGTCATGAGGCTATACCTGAGCTCCTGTGGTGGAGGAGTATTGATCGAGAGACCCTACAGAGCCCAAATACGGGTAGCATGAACTGAAGCCCCACATACTGGTCTAATCTGGGCAGCAGGTCAAAATCTGGCCAGCCAGGTGGATCTCTCTCTTTGGCCAGATGAGATCCACAGGATCCCAGAGCAGAGAGAGTCTGCGGCTGATGCTGCGAGCGCAGGACATGCTAGTGCCACAGAGGAGCAAGAATTCGTATCGGTACAGGCAGGGAGGGCATGACTTCAGCCCACCACAGATAGGCAGAGGAGACAGAGGCATGTGGGTTGTAATTGGTCACTGTGGTGAAGGTGAGATTTGCATCCTTGCTTTTAGCTGAGATTTTTGCCTTTCCTCTTTAAGGACAAATGTAAAGAACGTGCGAGACATGGGATTTGGAGCCATTGACTTTGCCAATGTCAACACATCAAACATTTAGTGTGATGGCACCTTTGTAAGACAATGTAAAAAGAGACACGTGGAACAATGAGGGATGAGGCAGAGAGTAGGAGATGGGGTTTCTGTTTGTGTGTTGCCTAACAACTCTGTGGGATTTAGGGGAAAATCTTTGTATTTTCTGTGCCTTGGTTCAAACCATCTTCAAACAGAGAAGATGATATTTTTAAGTGTCCTAGGGACAGGGAGCATTGCTATCTCTAGAAGCATCTGACTCGGAGTTATCACTGATTTCTCTGAAGATGAAAATGTTCTTTTCTTTAAGCTATTTGTTGTCAAGCTAAGACTTGAGTGCCTTTGGTCACTCAAGCCTTGGGCAGTGACCCATTCCTGAGGCCAGTTTGCAAATGACTGAACTGTTTGATCTGACAGCATTCATTCCTTCTCCTCCTTCCACCCAAAAGATGCTTCAGGGAGAGAAAGACACGGAGAAACAGAGTTCTCTGAAAGGGTTGTCTCAGTTGCCAGCAGTCACATTGTGCTCATCAAAGTCAGCCAAGCAGAACTGGTGACACTCACCAGAAGAGCCTGCTCTAAATTAAACAGAACTGCAGAAACTTTGCAAACTAGCACTGGCTGCTCCAGGCCACGGGAGGGAGAGGTAGCGAGTCTGGGTTGTGCTGTGGAGGAAACCAGCGTGGAGCACAGCCCTTCTAAGATGGCTTTGCTAAGATCTGCTTTCACGTAGGCACGCCATCTGTCTCCCAGTCCATCGTTCTGTCTTGCAAAGGCAGATGTCCTTTGTGGGGCCTCACAGGATTGGTTGAACAAGAAGCAGACAAGACAAATAGGTACGAAAACAAGATGATGAGAGTTTTCCTCAGGGAATTATTCTTGATTTTGAGTGTCCTGTGTCAACACATCCTCTTCACGCTGAGGCTACCTTTACCCCATTGTGGTTAACGGGACAAAGATTGACCAGGATGGATGTTTACATCATATTTACATCATCTTTGTATCTATTTTAGAGCACTGGGCAGAATAAGGAGGCTTTTTAATATGATTCAGAGTCACTATTTTCCCTGCCTGGTCCCATAGCTGACCAAAGTCAGGTGTGTTTGGTACGTCTCTGTCTCTCTTCCGAAAAACCTCTAGAGGTAGCAAAAAGTTGAATTTGCCAGTTGGGGTACGTCGCCCTATGGACGAGGTACGTTATATCTACTTGCAGTGATTTCTCTTTGACTCTTAATACACTTGCTAAGATACTGCAGTACTGGGAGCAGGGAAGGATAAGCCTGTGTGTCCCAGCCCAACCGCGGTCTCTGCTTGTTCTATTTCCTGCTTCTTCTCTTTCCAGCTAGAAAACAATCTGTCTTATGTGCGGGGTTTATCATGCATTCACTACTTCCCATCCTGGAGAAAACCACATGCCACTTGTGACTCAGATCTTTCAAGATAAAAAAGCCCTGTAAGAAAATGCTTTTTCTGTATAATATTTCATTATAATTACAATTTTTTTTAATCGGGTGCTACACCAAGAATTTAATCTAATTTTGATTATCCAGAGGTTTTAAAACTCTTCAGCTCTTGTTTCAGCTTGCACAAGTAACACTCCTATCTCCCTTCACTCGTTCCCCACAAACCATTCTGGCAGACACCGGCTTCTTCATTGTGTCCTATTTCTAGAGCTATTGGCAGGAGGGTGTTAGGCAGAGTGTGACAGACCAAACATAGAAGTATGGCTGACTTTTTCTGTGGAGAAAAAGTATCTTGTGCTTTTTTTTTTTTGGAGTGGAAGGGAGAAACGTCACAATCTTGCTGATGTCCTGCATTGTTCAAAGTGCCATCTTTAACCCCCACGGACTGCTGTGTCTATTCTCCTCTTAAGGTGCTCTTGCCAAGTTCAGTATAGTCTGAAATATGGAGAAGTGGGATGGGAAAAGAGTCAGGAAGGACCTCGGCCTGTTGCTGGTTTCCTTTTAACAGTTAAAACTTGAGGCAGTGTCAAAGAGGGTTATGGTTGTCTCTGAGTAAGAAAACTTCTAGCTTCTGGTGAAGGTACATAATGCATCCAGCCACTGAATGGGGAGGTGAGGGGGGAAGCTGTCTGAACTGGTCTCCTCAGGTATGTGACTGTCTTTGACCTTCAGGGTCTGACCGTTTCACCATTAACTCTTCTGCCACAAGTGTTTGTGTTCAGGTTGTTGGAAAATAACCTTAACTCCCTGCTATTGCTAAAGAAATCCCTTTCAGTGCCTATCAGTAAAATACTGAATGTGAAAATAACAATTATGTGTCTAATCTATCGTTCAGTCATGTCCACTCTCACCGGATATACAAAGACAGAGGTGGTAGGAACAATCACAATATATATATGATCTTTTAAATGACTGCTGTGGGTTTTGCTGTGGTGATGGAAGGGTATAAGTGTGTTGGGTCTGCAAGAAGAGGTAAAATATCTTCTGTTGAATCAACAGAGAGAACTGGGAAGAAATGGGCAACCGGTTTTGTATAGACACCTCTTCATGAGATTGCAAAAGAAACAGGAAAATCCCAGTTAAATACTAGTTAGACACAATTATTGTTCTTCTTTTAATCTAATTAAGCTTTCAATTTAGTGAGAAAAGCAATTAGCATCTGAAAAGCCAAGAAGGATGGTAGAAACAGTGGAGGAGGCAGGTCCTGTAGCCATAGTGGAAGAGAAGAAGTATTTTTAATACCAGTACAGAAGGGAGATGCCATCTGCATAGCTGTAGATGACCATAAAACCAATGGCTCTGTGTAGTCCATGGTCTTTAATTTCGGTGGAACCAGGGTTTTAGTTCCCCAAATTGATTTTGAAGATCTTTCAAAAATTCACGGTAAGAGTCAGGAATGAACAAATCAGAGAAGCGTTATTTTCTGCAGAAAAACGTTCCTTCCATCAGTTCAGTTTGTGATCTGTTTTAGCTCATTTTGTGGTAGAGTTGTGGTTTTGTGCTAGCTCTGTAGTTTCCATGAGGACACTTGGTGCTTTGGATGAAACGCACTGGGTTTTGGAATGATCACACATAGGATCCGGGGGCTTGTATGAACATCTTGTAGAGCAGTTACAGCAGATCTTGAGTTTTTTCCCAGAGAAACAAGGCAAAAGGGAGAGTGCCAAGGTCTGGTTTAATTTGTCATTTCTTGGTGTGCAGAAAGTTTGATGGAAGAAGTGATCGCTTTGGCTAGACTACTGGGCTGCTTGGAAGCTGGGGGCACAGATTGTGGGAACGTTGCTTTCAAGGCAAGGTCTTCATTCAACACAGTGTTTAAATTAATACTCTCTGTATAAATTCCAGCATGGGATAACATTTGGTAGCAAGAAGTGTAGAGGTTCTTTGAACAACCACACTACAGCACTAAAAGAAAATGCAACTGCAATCTGAAACTAGTAAAAAGAATAAGCAGTAAACTCTGGGAAAGAAAAAATATTGGAGGGTTTAAGAGGCAGAATAATCACATCTGGGAATATCGTAAAGGTCCTAAATCAAGGATATGAACGCAGTGATACTAAAGGCGTTTAGAGAAAATGTCACTGCTTGGGGATGCTTTTGAGATATCTGATCCGAATCTCTGTTAGTTGCATCTGCAGGGAGGTTTGGAGTTGCTCTAGCAATAAGCACGTCCATGGGACGGCTCTAAGGGATGTGTTGACCAAGCAGTGAAGAGCTGCTTTAGAAACCGCAGAGCTGCCAGCCCAGCTCAGCAATAAGAGGATACCGGCGTGGAAAGTGCTGGGACGGGATTATATCAAGTAGTTTCCACACACAAATATATTTCAAGGAGTGTCACAGAAGTAATTGAGAAACATCAATAACCATTGATAAAAACACGTAACTAGACACGCCTGGCAGAACCTCTGTCTGCAGGATCCATAAAGAATTGAAATGAATTGTTAATCTCTTGCTACTTAAATAAGATTCACAAGAAAGTTGCTGATTTTTGCATGAAAAGATGACCTTGTCCTGAAACCAGATAAATCTCTAAATTTCTGCCCGTTGGAACTGCTTTACTGGAGCTGTGCAAGGGATTTACTTGGTCCTCAGTCGAGCAGTGCTGCTGGAAGCAGTGTACTAAGGCAATTTAGGGTCCCAAAGCATTAATTTTGCAGACTGAGGTTATGAACCTCACCATCCTGGCCAAATCCAGCTTAGGCTTTCAAAACAATTTGAGTGGTATTACCTGGTCTGTAGGCAAGTTCCAGGTTCTTGGGAGTGATGAACCCTCACCATCATCTCATTGGGAATGTCATACCCAATGTTTTCTCTATAGTGTCTATGTAGGGATTTACTTTTCTTTGTCACCTTTTTTGTGATGCTATAGAAGTTGCCTGTGGATCAGAGACTAAAAGACACTGATAATATTCCTCAGTGCTTCACTGTTGTGTATGGAAAAGTAGTAAGTGGAGCATATAGAGATGATGTGAAGGGTTTTAAGACCATCAGTGGAAAACTTCTGGAGAACTTGGGTTTGTCCTCATGTGAACTGTGGCTGAGATTCAGGATACTTTTTAGATGATTTAGACTAAGATCCTTATTAAATGACCCCCTTTCCATGTTCCTGCACTTCAATATTCATGCCTGAGAAGGGAAGAAGTTGTGGAGAGGGAAAGGAAAGGTGGAAACAGTGGAGGCAAAAGCAACATGTGCACAGTTGTACAAATCTTCTCTGAGTCTTACTCCATGGAGACTTGCATGGACTCCCACTGGGTCTAGATCATCGTGGTGGCGAAGCTGGTGGTAACAATCCTACATAGTGAGGGATGGACCTTGCTCTGTGCAGAAAGCAGGTGGCAGGTGGATTACAGTTGGTTTTAGAGCAGATTTTTCCAATGGTTGCACACAAAAAGCAAAAATCTGTTTGTGTGTAAAACTTGCCATGACACGGTAGATGCTCTCAGTCAGTTGGCTGCTTTGGAGCAGCATTCCATGAGTGCTTTTGGGCTTTCAGCTGGCCAAGCAACACCTTTTAAAAAGACTCTCCAGTGCCTGCGTTATTAGAAATCAGCTTCTTCCCTGGGAGCTGGCAGTGAGGATCTAAACTCCAGCATGCTAGGGAGTTTGGAGAGCCTTCCTCTGACCTTTACGTACCTCAGAGCTCCCTCGAGGGACTGAGTTGCAGGATAGCTGAAGTTCTCTATCATCTGGTGACAGACAGATGACTTCACTTGTGATACTTTTCGGAAGACCAGTATAATGGGTGGCATTTCCAAATCTAGCAGAAAATCCCAGACTATGTAAGCAAGGATAGACGGACATGGGCCTGAAGAGGAAAGCCAGGTCCCTATTCATCCTAGTTTAAGGAAATCTGGATATGGATGCAAGGGCAAATTCCCCATTTAGCTCAGTTTGTGTTGTGGGTGACAGTCCTGCAGTGTCTCAGTCCTTAGAAAATGCAAGTGGAATGGGAACTGGATCCCTATGGTTTGCAAAAGCAATAGCTTTGGGATGAAAAGGCAGCACAGACATGTAAACCCTCAGTAACACGGATGTGGATATCACCAAAGACAACCTGTCCATCCCTGACCACTGTACTGCGAGCTAAGCGCAGCGCGCTATAACGAGCTGAGACTTTACCATGACCTGATGCTTGAGACAACACAGTTTATTTCAAGTCTGCCAAAGCTGTTGCATTGCTGCTTCAGCTCCCCGATGGCAGATTCCTGC
>NW_010410970.1:9660-11588 GCF_000710305.1 Buceros rhinoceros silvestris | reverse complement strand
CAGTCTTGCAGAATTAAACAGCAAACTTTTCATTTTAACCATCTTCTGGCCTGAGGAGCTTCATACCCGCACCAGAGGTCTCGGAGGATATGAAGTAAACAGAGCAACTCTTGTGCAGAGGGGCTCATCCTCAGCTATGCCATCTCAGCGACACTTGGATGCACGCTCACACCCACCTGGATTTGTCTCTGCCGAAGTCTGCAGGATATTTCTGTATTGAGCATCTTATTGCTGCTTCAAAATCTGCTTTTTATCCTCTGAACTTCCAGTTTGTCAAGTTGACTTTTTTTTTTTCCTTTACATTGCAAAGCAATTCCAGAGAGCTACAGGGATAAGGGAGCTAAAGCTGGTGGCTTGGGACTTGATAAATATTTTCCCTCTGGAAGATTTAGTATTTGCAGAAGGTGTGTGATTGATTTTGCTGGTCACTTAATTGAAGTAAAATGAAAAGTGAATTTCCAATAAACTAAACCATTATTCATCCAAGATCACAAATCTGTGCCCAGGGAGCCCTCAGCAAATCTCTCTCCCCCTGTGCATTGCCAGTGCAAGGGACAAGAGGATTTCTGGTTTTCACTCGTATTCATCGGAGGTGACCGTGGGTGCTGGCGGTGCATCACAGTGCGTAAGCGCCGTGGAGGGTTTTCATTCAGCTCCAGCGTGAATGGTGGTGTGCTGAAACCTCTCGGATATTGTAGTGACAGGAGATCAGGTAAATATCTGGGTAGATGAATGGCTGGAGGGGAAAGTGGGCTTGGAGTCTACTCACTCCTCCCTCTGTTCCTTGACAACTTGGGGGAAGTTTCACCTGAACCTGATGAGAGTTTCACCGTTGACTTCAGGAGGATGGGATTTAACTGCTGGGCTTCCAGCTGAGCGAAATGAGATGGGAAAAAAAGAGAAGCGCATCACCTGATTGCAGTTCCTACTGGGACCAAAGGTGTCAACCTCTAAATATCGACCAGAAACTCTACCACACAACACTTTATGCAGATGTAGCCGTGATGGGTGTTACATGCAGGCAGAAGCTGGATTCTTTTTTTTATTTCCATTTGTGGTGAGGCTGGAGTCGGAAGGCAGCAGGCAGTGCAGCCAGCGTCTCTGCCAGGCACTGAGTGCCAAGTCTACCTGGCCAGGACCCAGCACTTCTCCTCCTGAATTATGTCATCAGAGAGGAGCTGATTGTGAGAAAGGGTGACGAGAGCTTGGCAGAACTGGCAGCAGGTTATGCAGCCAGGTAAAATGTCACTGAAGGGTTAGCGCTAATAGAGGGGTAATCTCTGCGGGGAAATTTTGGACAGCAAAGGATGGGCTCTGCGTCTGCTGCTTGAGCTGCTGCGGTTTCACGTCAGAGCCCGGTATATCCCTTCCAGAAGTCCTGCTGCACGAGTGCAAGGTGGTAACTTGTTAGGAAAATGATAGGAGTTTGGGGACTAAAGTTGAATGTCTAACTCCTATAAAATATAATCGATGTTGCCTCCATGTGTGAGCCAACTCCCACACGTGGTTTGAATTAGTGCTGAGGGTAATGACCGTATTGGAGGAGCAGAGCACCTTCAGCACTGCAGTCACATCTGAGCTAAAGATTTCATCTCAGCAGCCTTAAAAAATGGAATATTCTTCTGGATGCAGAGCCAAGCACAAGTCAGAGGTGTAATCCTGAATCCTGATGCAGAGATCGCTGGTGCAAAAGGGAGATCTTTGCATTGAATCAGCATCCCACAGTTAAAAAAAACTACCTGACTGCAGTGTGTTAGTGATGGTCTCTCTTCTTGCAGCAAATGGAGCGCAGAAAGAAATCAAAGCAAGCGTAGAGCTCAAGTTACTTGCTCACAAAAATTAAGGTTAGTCCTCAACATGGGACCAGATTTGCGAGACTGGCTTTTGTCACACTGCTTTTGGCAACAACCCCTGTCCCCCTTTCACTC
>NW_010410970.1:7720-9554 GCF_000710305.1 Buceros rhinoceros silvestris | reverse complement strand
CTTTCCCTGGAGTATTTCAGGCCAGGACATCCCATTCCAGGAGAGCAGACTGCCATGGCCAGATCTGCACCTTGCCAGGACCTTCTAACCAGAAGTTAGAGGAGCCCGAGAAGCCAAAATGAGGCAGCTCAGGGATGAGCTCTTCTGCTGCTAGAAGTCAGCTGTTACTTGGGGCTGCACAGCAGCAGCAATGAACAATTCCGGCTAATGTAATTAACTTCACTCTTTGGTCATGGTGCTCATCAACTCCCTCTATTATTAATGTAAAAACTCACAATGGCTGGGGAACATTTGAGGGGGGGGTGGGGATGCGTTTCATTAAAATAACACAGTTGGCAGTGCAAACATTTTTGCTCTGAGTTAGTTCTGGTTCCACAAGTTCATCTTGGCGGTTCCCAAGACAGGTCACCTGCTGGAATACTTTGCCATCCGTGACACCGGAGAGTCTGTTTAGGGAACAGCACAGGTTTCTCACCTTGCTCAGAGAGATGCTCTTCTTTAGGGGGTTAGAAACTCAAGGGAGGAGCGTGCGCCCCGTGTGAGTGTATGTGAAAGTGCACACAAGGCTGAGCATCTCTGCTTGGTGCAATCAGCGGGTTCAGGCTGCACTGTTCTTGGTGTGTCGATGTGAACGTTTCACAGCATCTATGATGTCTGTGTGGTGACTCGGTGGCTGGTTGAAACAAGCTGGGCTTGGAGGGCTTACATCCTTGCTGATGTTGTGGCTTGGAGGATCGGTGTCTTTGGCAGTGTGTGCACTTGGTGGAGAGCAGACTAAGTCCTCCTGCCCAAACTTAGGCTGCCCCAGCAGCCCTGTCTCTTAGAACCTGTCCGCTCACCTGGCTCTGCACAGTCTTCTCCAGCAAACCCCCAGTCTGCTGAGGAAGGACAGGAGTGAGTGATGGGAAAGTTAGTTATATTTTCCAGTGGCTTTCCCTCAGCACCGCTACCACCGACCTTGGCTGAACCTGCTCCACTCACAAAAATGAGAACCATTCCTCATCGCAAGCCTGCGCCCCAGGGCCTGTCGTTTTTTTCAAGAGCAATGGTTAAACACCTACAGTCTCCATGTGCCAAGAGGGGCTGGAGAGCAGGTCCAGTGAGATCCAGCTGAGCTCCTGAGAACTTTCAGATGGAGGAAAGGAGCTGCCGCATGGAGAGCTGCTACCCTCAGCAAGGCCAAACACCTTGTCCTTGCCTCTGACATTTGCTCTGCTAACTTGTTGGATTATTCTGCCTTGCCCCAGCAGTTCTAGGTTATAGATAAGGAAATAAGTCCCCCAAGGCAGGAACTCTGTGCAAGCAAAGACCTAGGGATTAGAAAGTGCCAGCCTCATGCTACACCATGTAGTGATGCTGCTGCTCAGCTGCTGTGGTTGGAGGGAGCCTGGAAGCAGGTCTCCTGCAGCAACATTAGCTGCAAACGCAGCAGTTTTCCTTCTTCCAGCCATTTTGGGTCTGACAGTGTGGCCTGTGTCCTCCAAAATGCATCCAAACAAGTGGAGATACACCCTCTTGAAACAACTTCCTTCTGCTCCTGGCATGGCTCGTCTCACAGCTGTATGGAGAGGTTATAAAACCCAGGAGTGGTGGAGCAGCCTCTGGTTGCTGTGTCAGTGCAGGCTGGTATTAGGAGGGCATAAAATCATATCAAAGCCAGCTTTGCCTCTCTCCCACATCCCAGCCTCTCAGTGCGGCAGCAATCCGTGAACTCCACTCAGTTCCCTGTACTACCATCACAGCCAGGCTGGGCTTGTAGGGCAGGGTGAAGTCAGTCAATGCCAGGTTATTTCTTCACTGCAAGGTTGTTTTGTCCAACCTGACTGTTCCTGCT
>NW_010410970.1:0-7616 GCF_000710305.1 Buceros rhinoceros silvestris | reverse complement strand
TCCTTCACTTGGAGAGTGTTCCAGAGTGTAACAGATATTCTCAGTATATTTTCTGTAGATACCACTCGAGTTTCTTCCAGACATGCTACAGGATAATCAGTCAATATCCTTCTTCAGAGTAATTTCATTCTCCTGTTTTCCACCCTGGCTGCTTATCTGAGCTGAGCTTGGTAGCTGAGCCCTATTGAACTCCACACATTCTTTTTCCAGTCTGCAGAAAGCTGGATTAGCTTTTCTGAAGCCTGGGTCATCTTGGGAGAAAAAAGGTATGTTAGAGGGCAACCAATTTATTTGCTTATTATTCTGCGAGCAGTAGCCTTTTGGTTCCCCAGTTGCATGTGCCTGCGTATAATAACTCTTCTGGGAAGCAGGGGCGGGTAGATGGGAAGTATCTTTAAAACAAGCATGCACTCTACATGGTGGATAGAGCCATCTGATTTGCTCTACGTGCATGGAAAATTGCTCTTGCAGATCAAAAGGTCTGAGTTGGTTGGCAGCAAGTGCTGCAGAGGGCGGAAAGCTGCCCCGCTCCCAGCGCTGCAGGTGGGAGGAAGCCTCGAAGGACATTACAGCTCATAATATTCAGTACCGGCATCTACGCTTGCTGAGCAGTTTGATATCACATCCCCGCTCCCAGCGCTGCAGGTGGGAGGAAGCCTTGAAGGACATTACAGCTCGTAATATTCAGTACTGGCATCTACGCTTGCTGCGCAGTTTGATATCACATCTTGGTCTCTTGAGGCTCAGGCTGGGACCTGGGCACCTGGAGCATCCTTCGTCTTCAGTTAACAGGCTGAGTTTGATCCACGTATGATCCACGGTGCTCTGTAGACACCTTTTCCTAAGGCTTGTTTTTAGCCCAGTAGTTGCCAGCATCTGTAAAGTACGCTACAAGCTCTTTAGCTTAATGCCCAAAAGGATGCAGCCACACACCCCTCCAGTGGCACTAATAACATAATGAAAACCGAAATTAATCCATCTGCTAAACCTCAACATGTCATCAGATAATTATCAGCAACATACAATCTCCTCCAAGGAAGACCTGATTCTATTAAAGAGAAATTGGCTTGCACTTGAGCTGCAGGAATAGCAACGTGCTCTTTATACAAGATTTCAGGTCTGGGAGTTGAAACAAACAGTGATTTCTGACGAGCACCTTTTCAACTAGAACACTCCAGTGTTTATTTTTAAATAATATGGTGGCAATTATTTTCAGTAATGATTGTTTTGTGAACTTGCACCTAGGTTTTAGATGCCGTTTGGTCTTGGTAGGAAGGACATCATTGCCTACGCAGTGAACACGTCCCCTGGCAACCCCCTGACTGACTTGGCGATGTTGGAAGGATCCTCCTTCTCCCACTTGCCTGCTTTTGGCAACGAGTTTCGTTTCACTGTCCCTCTCTCTCAAGCACCTCTAGGCCCTTCACCTGATGTGATCAAGTGCATAATACTGAGTTTGCTGTTTTTATTGGTGTGATGGTCACCACCCCACTGCTCTGGTACTGCAGCTGGTACTATCATGTACTTTTTGCCATGGGGGTCAAGTTCAGCTCAGTTGAATTAAGAGCCTTTAAATGAATTAAGCAGCATTTTTTTTTCCGTTCAAGTGCATAATACTGAGTTTGCTGTTTTTATTGGTGTGATGGTCACCACCCCACTGCTCTGGTACTGCAGCTGGTACTATCATGTACTTTTTGCCATGGGGGTCAAGTTCAGCTCAGTTGAATTAAGAGCCTTTAAATGAATTAAGCAGCATTTTTTTCCGTTTTACCATATTCTGTAGTGTTGTCATGTGAGACCATTGGCCCAGGCTGCCCAGGGAGGTGGTGGAGTCCCCTTCCCTGGAGGTGGCTCTGAGGGATGTGGTTTAGGGACCCTGGCAGTGCAGGGGGAATGGCTGGACTCAATGACCTGAAAGGTCTCTGTCAACCAGATGATTCTGTCATCCAGCAGAGTAATGAAGCTTTTCACACCCCTCTTCCATCTATCACCTGCCTCTATTAAATACTATTTGTGCCCTTTGTGCTTTCATGCTGCGAGAAGCAGATCTGGATCCTTGTGTTGCAGTACCTGGGGTATGGGCTGTAAGAGGCACAAGAGACCTTTCTGGAGTCATCTCACAGGGTGTTGTGACCGAACAGAGGATTTGATCCCTCCTGATTTGGTTTCTGCTCTGGTGCAATCAATGTAAACTTGTTCTGTGTAGATAGTTGACGTTAAAGTTGTCCCTTTTCCCACGGTTGTTGAGGGTGAGCCAATTCTGCCACCAGCAGAAGCTGCTCTTCATGCATCACGCTAAGACCTGATTCAGGACCCTCATGATCTGTCTTGTCCTTGGATGACAAGACATACCAACCTCAGCTGCCCATCTGAAAGGCAGCTGAAATCTCACCCTGTCCTACGTCCCTGCAAAGCACAGATCAACATGTTTTGTTTTCTCCTAAAGCATCACCATGAAGCCCTGCCAGAGGTAGGATGCTTGGCTTGAGGGATTCTTGGTCCCTCCTGGCTTCCACCATCTTCCACCCCTCTGCCTGCAATTTCTAGTGATTGCAGTTACTGGACCAGTGGCTGGTCTTTGCTTGAAGGGGCACTAGGAAATCATCTCTATTTCAGCCAGGTCTGACAGGAGGGAAGGAGCTCCAAGACTTTCAGTTCACAGAATGTTATGGAAGCAGATAGCTGAGTACAGGAGAGAGAGTCAGATCAGTGCTGCCACTTAGGGCAAAGCTCAGTGTGAGTGCCACCACATTGCAGGACACCAGAGTGCTGAGTGACCGGCACAAGAAAGGAGGCTCTATAAGCAAAGGTGCACACCAAGGAATTTAACGTGTGTGTGGCCAGATGTTCATGCTCGGGAAGGCAGGGACAGGGAAATTCCCTTTGCACGTGCAGTAGGTGGAGATGAGGTGTGTGCAAAGCCTTTGAACTACTGTGGGAGTCTATGACTCTGTCTCCAGAGACTCAGGGGAACCCACTTTAAATAGTTTTTTTCTAAAAAAGAAATAGTCTTGGGTGTGGAGACACCTGCTCTTTCCAGCCTGTGGGGTCTGGCCAGCCAGGGGGGCAAAGCATGGACGTCAACAGCACCACGAATCTTTCCCCAAGGATGGGATGGGACAGGATGTTGCTTTTTCCTTTATCCTGGCTGGTGGGGTGACTTCTCCCAGATGCCTACAGCTCTCCTGTCCTGCTGGGAACATGGCAATGCCCCGTCCAGTTTGGGCTGATTTTACAGTAGGGGGACTTGGAGGGGGCGGTTTGGGATGGGGTGGGGACTCACAGGTTAATGGGATGAGCCAAGCGATGGGAAGGGGAACAAAGTGTGAACTGCATGCAAATCTCCTGAACTGTGCCTCAGTTTCCCTGTGCTGCATATGGTAGTGTTGTTGCCTCCGATTCATGGAGGGGCTCCATCCAATCATGGTTCTGCTCCACTTTGGGATCATCTGAGCAGAGCAATACAGGGTGTTGATCTGTGGTCTCTGCAGACAGCAGAAGCAGAGCCTTCACTTCAAAACTGTAGCTCACAAGCAGCCAAAGCCCTGCAGTCATGGAGAGGAGCTCTGCCTGAGCTTCGCTTGCCACCCCTGCAATGCACGTCTCTCTTCCCGTGGCTGCCACGCTCCCAGCATCCCGCTGCAGCCTTCCAAGGGATTCCAGGATGCCGAGGCTGAGGCCAGCTGCGATTACCTGGAAGGGGTGGTTGGGAAGAGACGCCTAATGGGTGGGACGTTCATGGAGAACTCGCCTTCCCCCTGTCCAGCTTCTATCGCTTCCCATATGGTTTCCACAAAACACCTACGGGAACCCACCAAGCCTCTGGAAACCCCTTGAAATCTCTGGGCCTCGTGACTCCGTTCCTGCAGGGCAGGATGTCTGTGACAAACGCATTAACCTTGCACTTACAGCTCACCCCGATAGGAAGCTTCCCCCGCTCTCCTCCTGAAAAGGGGATCCTTTATGGCTGGCAGAAACATCGTCCAGAGCGTGTGACGTGGGACTGGGGGTGCAGGCGGGGTGGGTAGAGGAGGAAGCCTGTCCTTTTCTCTTCAAGGCAGGCAGAGCAGGAGCACCAAATTGATTTGCGAAGGTCGTGGTGTGGCGGATCAGGCTCGGGCAGGCTTTCTGCCCGCCTCGGCGGGCTGTGCACCACAGCTAATCCCTTTCTGCACAGCTCACCTCCCCGCTCTCCTGTTCCCCCCCATCTTTCTGTTGAGCAACTGATTTCCTCCCCTCTTCTCCTTTCCCTTCTGCAAATTTCACATTTTCTTTTAAGTTTGCTTGGTAATTTCTTCTGCAGTGGCAAATCTGTCCCATAATTCTCCAGATGTGCAGATGACCCGTGCTGGGGGCACAAATCCTGCTCGGTTGTCCAAGGAGAGGGAGTCACAAGTCCACTGTATGTTTCCAATGGGATGCAGATACTGGAGCAGAGAGTGGCTGCTCCGTAGCATTTTTTAAACCTCCTTTTTGCCCTGGGCACATGCTGGCACCGTGTTTTCAAGTGGATCCATAATCTTCCAGTGGGTTCTTTTTGTTTTTTTTAAACAAGGCAGCATATTTCCACGTCAAAGCTTTCTGCGAGGGCTTATTGATTTTGATGTGGGGCTTTCGTGCTAAAGAGAAAGGTAGCGACTGCTTTGTCTCCAATTAGCATTGTCTAGTTGGACTTTTAAATGAATTTTTGCCTTGCAAGGAGTGTTTTTTCTGCCATGCTCATTTAAAAGACAACCAAAGCGAAGCCTCCCTGCTGACACAAGCCTCCTAGTCTCACTTGCAGAAAATTTCCAAACGTGGCATTTTGCAGCTAATCAAAGCTGAGTGAACACGAGCAGAAGCCCAGGTTTGTGGGATTTGCTGTGATTCAGAAGTCAGGGCCCCACATAACTCTGATTTCCAGCTGCAGAGCACGGCAGCTCGGCGTTTCAGACGTAAACTTGCCTGCAACTCTGGTAGAACCTGGGATTTCAGATTGGGTCCATTCTTGACAGGAGGATCCTGAGCTCTCAGGCAGCAGCAAATCCAGTGCTGCAGGAACCAATTTTCCTCAAAACCTCGACCCTTGCCACTGATATTTCTTCTCTTGGACTTTCCAGCCTCTCTGCTCCTTTTAGGCTGCGGCCAGGCTCGAAGGCATACTGCGAGGAAGGATGTAGGTGTCTAAAACTCACTGATACATGAATGTGTCACTTGGAGTCTGGTCTGAAATATCTCCTCAAGTTGACAGAAATCTTCCCATTGCCTTCAGTGTGTTTCTGCTTGCATGTCTAATGAGGGTTCTGCTAATTATTCTCCCTTATTAACTGCTTGGTAACGTCGCTGTGTGTTGTTACGTGTGTGTATTTGCTAGTCCAACTGCTGTGTCCTCCTGCCCTCCGTGTTTCTTGCTGGCCCTGCTCTCCCAGGCAAAGCACAGGCTATAAAAGGATGCGGTGATCTGCTTAATGGAAGCAACACCGCTGGCTCCAGGCCCTCTGGTCACCTCTGCAATTAAACCATAACGAAGGCCAGTCCTGGCTGGGCAGAAGATCAAGGCAGATGTAGTAGCTGGAGTCATTCTAGGTGACTTCTCAAGTGCACTGCCCTCCACATTTGAGGTTGCTGATGATTTGCTGAGGTCTCCCACTCATGCTGATGGATGGATAGAAGTCCCAGCTACCAGCCTGGCTCAGTTTTCCAGGCTATGTCTGGGACAGAAACTCCACCAGGCACAAGCTCTGGCCCATGGCTGACCCCAGAGTTTAATTCCTAGCTCTTAGCTGATGCCCAGGTTCGGTGTAGCTCGGGCTGGAGTTCATCCCCTGTCAGCGCTTCAGATGCAGCCCCTATGCTGGTAGGAGCGTGAATAGGAACCGGTATAGGGAGCAAGGCAATGTGCTCTGATCTGGTTTATTTGCTTCTCCACAGATGTAGCCACCCAGTCCTCATGAAAACACAGTGACAGAAGGGTCTAGACCTGCCCTCCCTGCCAGCAACTGCTGTTCAAAAGCCTGCTGGGATGAGACATAAAAAACTCAGGGTTTGGTCGTTCTCGTGTAGTTTCTCCATCATTTGGATGTCCCTCTCATTAGTGCATGAAGTGTCCCCTCCCTACATTGTTGTCTGACGCTTGACTCAGACTTGGCTAACGGTCTGTTGCATGAACATGTGAAATAAAGCTGGCTCCGCTGAGCCAATAAAAGAGCAGTAAAAGAAACCTCAGAAGCCTTATGAAATCTGTGAGGTCATGGATTTATCCAGAAAACAATAAGTGTTTTCCATGGAAAATTTTGTCCTTTTATCCAAAGACTTAAGATGGTTTTGGGGTTTCTTTGTTTGCTTGTTTTACTGTCAAAAATCAGATACATGGGGGAAACTGGGCTTTTTGCAAATGGCTCATTCAAAATCCCTGTTCCCCATCCTAATAATGCTTGATGGGAAATTTTCAATTAGCCTCGATCATTATCAACGTTTTGCAAATTAGGGAAACTCAGGCACGGAAGCGTAATCATTTGTTTATGGGCCTTCTGCATGTCAGAAAGCAGATTATGGCTGTCCCCTGGGCAATTCCTGATAGCCTGGCCGGTTGCACTGGGGCCTCTGGGTTTGCTGGAGCTACTGAGCTCCACGCAGACTTACTCTAAATGTGAAGAGGCTCTTTATTCAAGACTGGTTTTAATTTTTTGTGTCTTTAACGTGGCAAGCCTACAATAAATCCATGATCGAAGCTGTGTGAGCATCCTCTGGTCATTGAAGGTCTGGAGGTTCCTCCAGGTCTGTCTGGTCTCAAATCCAGGCAAGGTAGGAATTGTAGGATGTTCAGCTTCATCTTCCTAGTTGGACCTTTCTGCTATGGTCTAGGACCTGAGTATAGTTTGATCTCCTAAATTAAGCTTTGGAGTTAGAAGAAAACGTGTCCTAGCACCTAGTCCTGCTAGGTGACTTGGTCAGACTGGGCACGGCAGGTCTCTGGCCACATTGCTGTGTGGTCCTCTCCAGTTCGAGTGGCAGTGGTATTTTGTCTTGCATAATCACAGCTGACAAACCTCTTTTCTGCCTTCAAATCATGCTTTCCTTGCAGTTGATGCCCTTCCATCCCTAAAGCTGCACTTTGCTTTGAGTTTTGGCATTGGAGGTATCACCCTTATTGCTGCTGACGTGGTTTTGGAGGTGTTTGTTGGAAGGGGAGGTTGCCATGCTTGTGGATGAAGTGGTTCTTCCTTGGGATCTCAAGGCTGCTGTGATTCTCCTTCTCCTTTTTTGGGGGAATCCCTTTGCCATAGGTGCCTCTCTTGGCCCTGCAAGTCTGTAGGTTGGTTGATAAGGAAGACGTCCCAGCACGGTTTCCTTGCATTTCATTTGTTCCAGCTTTTGTGGGGGATGCAATGATGGGACTCCTCCCATTTACACATCCACAACCAGCTGCTGCGACTGGTGAGTGTTAGTGACTCGGTGGGGAAAAAAACCAAACCCAGAATCTCCCTTGTGGCTCCTGCAGAACTCTGGAGCAGCTTTGATTTCAAGTATAACATTTGGCAGGCGATCAGTCCATACAATATCCTAATCGCTGATAGAGTTTTAAATTAAACATGTAATGAGATCTTTTTTTCTTTCTTCGTCTTTTTTTTTTTTTT
>NW_010410969.1:0-14861 GCF_000710305.1 Buceros rhinoceros silvestris | reverse complement strand
AACAGGCTCCCATCGGTACGATATCGGATGTCATGAAAAGAAGGCAGCTGGTTGTTGAAAGAGAGTCTTCTGTAACAGAAACTACACTGTTTCTAGCAGTCGCCTTCTGCATATTGGTGCTTGCTAACAGAAAGCACTAGAGCCTACATTTGTGTGTGTATGCATCAAAACATTACTACATCTGATATTACAATAGGTTCTTTCATAAAGCAGGAAAAAAGGGTATTTTGCATATAAGCTCATTGCTATGAGTAGCTTTTCCTTCTAAAAATAGAACAACTTTTTCCTTTTTAAAACAGAACATGCTTTAAAAGCAAAAGACTATTCTCTTCACAAGGGCAAAAAAATCCTAATTTCTTCCTTTCTTCATGTTACTAAAACATTTATTTACAACATTACAACAATTTGTGAAGTTTCAAACTATGTGCTTAACTTTGTCTCAAATATTTTAAATGCTCAACTCATTGCACTTGCACTGACTCCAAGAAGCCTAGAATTTTAGACAGTGAAAGACATTGTACTGTTGGACATATCCTCTAATCCACATCTATTTTACCTCTATCAGGAGATAATTTATGGACGTCTCTGTAGTTCAGAATATAAAATAATGGGATCATATTGGTTCTCCTGATTTATTTTTTTTTTTTAATCTATAGTGATATATTTCATCAGCTGAATTGGAAGAATTACATATAATTATGGAATTATATCATTTTGCAAAAGATACCAAAAGCAAATATTGTAACAAAGAGGGTGTTCAACAACTGACAGCACATAAAAATGCCATACTGCATCAGATTAAATGTCCATCTATCTTGGTATCCTATGGCAAGAAGGAGGTGAGAAGGCGAGTAACAGTCTGTCAAGCAGCTGGACCTTGGAGTTTCTGTAGAATGTTCCCATTATATGTGGATATCCAGCTATCTGGATTTCACTGACAATCTGCGAAGTCGTACTAAACCGAGAAAAACCAAAACAACCAATCAGTCAAAGAAGCAAACAAAACCCCCAAGCCTCACAGTTCCAGAAAGAGGAGGAGGAGAATTTTGGGGTTTTTTCTGAAATGAAATTAAAACCAGTTTAGGAGTGTTCATTTAAATTTTGTCCAGTTCTGAATCAGATCTTAACACTTTTCACAGGCCACCTCTACAGAAATAGAAGGCTTAAATATTCCCAGTATGAGATTTTTACATAAAGGAAACAGTATAGTGTTTACAGTTTTTCCTCTCTTTTCCAGAAACAGAAAAAAAAACCTACAGTTGTAGAAATCACAATCTCTATTAAAATCTAGTCTAGTTAAGATATACTATTTAATCTGCTATAAAATTTAACATAAAGACACACATACAGAGAAATCTGCATGTGCCTGCAAAATTTCAGAAGAACAGTGATATACTTTGTAAAGAACCAGTATTACAGTAGACAGAACCTCAAAGTCCAGTAGCTCATACGTAAGATGAGCTTATATACAGATGTATTGGGTTTATGCAACAAGGTGTTGGTAGCGGAGGGACTACAGGGGTGGATTCTGTGAGAAGCTGCTAGAAGCTTGCCCTGTGTCTGATAGAGCCAATGCAAGCTCCAAGAGGGACCTGCCATTGGCCACAGCTGGGTCAATCAATCAGTGACAGTGGTACAGCCTCTGTGATAATATATTTAAGAAGTGGGGAAAAAAACAGCACAACTGCAGCTGAAGAGAGGTGTGAGAATATGTGAGAGAAACAACTCTGCAGAAACCAAGGTCAGTGAAGAAGGAAGGAGAGGAGGTGCTCCAGATGCCAGAGCGGAGATTTCCCCTCAGCCTGTGGTGAAGACTTCAGTGAGGCAGACTGATCTCCTGAAGCCCATAGAGGTTAACAGTGGGGCAGTTCCACCTGCATACCATGAAGGATCCCATACTGGAGTAGGTGGCTATATCTGAAGAAGGCCATGACACCAAGGGAAGCCTGCACTGGAGCATTCTGTTTCTTAAAGGACTGCACCCTGTGGAAGGCACCCACACTGGAGCAGTTTGTGAAAAACTGTAGCTTGTGGGAGGGACTTACGCAGGAGAAGTTTGGGGAGGACTGTCTCCCCTGGGGGAGAACACCACTCTGGAGCAGGGGAAATATGCAAGAAGTCCTCCCCCTGAGGAGGAAGGAGTGGCAGAGATAATGTGTGATCAACAGACCTCAACCCCCATTCCTTGTGCCCCTATGCTGTGGTGGGGAGGAGTTACAGAATTCAAGAGTAACATTAAGCCCAGGAAGAAAGGAGAGGTGTTTTAAAATTTAGATTTTATTCTCTCATTATTCTCCTTTGATTTGATTGGTAATAAATTGAATTAATTTTCCCCAAGCTGAGTCTGTTTTCCCCATGATGGTAACTGCTCAGTGATTTCTACCTCTCCTTATCTCGACCCATGAGCCTTGGATCACATTTTCTCTCAACTGTCCAGGTGAGGAGGGGAATGATAGAGTGGCTTTGGTGGGTAACTGGCATCCAGCCAAGGTCAACCCACCACAATAGACTATAAATGATAAAGATCATTTGCAACATGACCTTGATAAGTGCAGAATGACAGCAGAAGATTAGCCTTCCAGATCTATAAAATGTTGTTTAAAAGAACTTACAGTGCCAGCGAGGAAAATCTGCATGTACTGTTTCCCAGCTGTCAGCTTTTTAATGTTGTATGTTTAAATGCTTATGTTTAAATGAGCCAGTTTCCACCTATTGTTTCAATTAACTCACCCACGAGGTGATGCTGAAAGGGATGCATTTTTAAATAAATGCAGATTTATATGCTCTTATGAATTTACGTTTGCCCCCTAACTATTACAACAACAATAAAATCTTCTAGTTTACTGCATGTTCATGAAATACACAATCCTTGGTAACAGATACGCTGTTCTTTACTTGGATGGTTTTTTTAAGAATTTATATTTTCATTCATACAAAAGCACAGCAGTGAAAATGTTACACACCTGAAGGCTGGCAAAAGATTTTTCAAATGAATCTGTGAAGAAGTGTGAAGAGTTTGATCCAGAGAAAACAGAAGAAAAATAAGATAAGAAAATTAAAGTTAGGGATGAAGGTGCTAACCTGGAAGCAGGGAACTCAGTGAAGTTTGCCTCACTGTAAATCAGAAACACAGGATCGATAAGACTATTGCTTAAACTAAAACCAGAAATTACTTCTGTAAATGTGCTTTATTATTCTGGGCTTTTGTGATTATGTCATTTCAAAACTTCTCTGCTGTTGTTCAGTTCTGTATCGCTTATTTTTTTTTCTTCTACAGTTTATCAGTCCAGTGGGAGGTTTTGCATTTGTCTTCCCCTGGAAAATTTTCTTCTACAACTAGACCTATTTCTCTATCTATATACATTTATCTATACTATTTTATGGACATAAAATATGATAACTGAGCATGGGAAAAAACTAATATTCAGTCTGTTATAGTTCCATGCATCATGAAACAAAAAACAAAGATAACTTTGATACAGGATACAGGCCAGACATTGACATGAAGTAAATTCATGTCTCAGGCTATGATTTGAGCTTTCACATTTTGTAAGATACTTTCTGAACTTAGAGGGCAGCAGTATCTGCTGATGCTCTCAGTTCTCCTTAATGATTCATATGAGATGGACTGTATCGCTTACAGGTATGTAAACTGACAAAAGTGAGCAATAGGCCATAGTTCAGTCTCTCTCACCCAAGAAGCTGTGAAACCTTGAACTGAATGCTAACTCACGGAAAAAACTATCTCATGCTAATCATACCGCAATCATACTGGTGAAGAGAATGCAAGCACTTTTGTAAGATACATTTTGATCGAAAAGAGCCTGCTAAGAGGTCAAAAATGCTACTTGTGAAGTGCAAGAACAAGTGAATTATGTATTGTATTTTTCTTCTTCTCAGGATTGAAACAATACATAACATCTTGTGTTTGATAATGGCTTGTTCCTAAGAGGTCAGAAAAGAGTACTGAAAGAATTAGAAAAAAATCCACATCCTTCTATGGTTCTAAATCTTATTTTTTGCAGAGGGAGGTCTTTGAATTTTTTTAGATACTCAAGAATCTAGGAAATGGAGGTGAAAAAATAATGAAACAAAGGCTACAGATCAAAATGAGAAAAAGTCTACTGAATCAGAGCAAAGTTTTCCGGTCTAGAAAATCACAGGTTTTTTCTTTACAGGCAATCAGAATTGATGGAAAGACTATGGCCCTCTAACACCAAATCTGGAGAGACGATGACCTCTGATTTTGTCAGAAGATTTCTGTGTGGTTCTTTGAGAGACGACAGGAATTGGAAAAGGGGTGTCTTCTATACTGAAAGCTCTTTCTGCATTTACAGGTAGCAGGTGAGCTTTAAATGACTTTGGATGGTTTTTCATTAATGAGGTGTTGTCTGGAACCTCGTTTTCAAGTACTACATCAATAAATTTGTGTTGAATCATGTCCGATAGTAAGATATTACTTTGCATTGGTCTTATGAAACATCATTTTCTCTGGCCTATCCAGCAAGAGAAACAACAAATGATTTAAAAGGACAGAGCCAGTCTTAGAAAACTTTTGATGACAAAGATTAGACATGAACGTTTTCAAACGATCCTCTAAGGAAGTATCTTTTGAAAGATTAGAGGCCATGTCAATCTGTTGAACTCAGCGTTGTAAATCTGCTGTTGACATTAGAGTTTATTCACCACATTTTAGATGATGGACCTGTTCGTAGAGGCACTCAGGAAGGGGGCATTGTACACCTAAAGAAACAATCCGAATGAATCTTATTGCTCTGTCTCTTTTTCTTACACATGCATTTTATCTTCCCCTAGGGTGAACGAATCAGATTCATTTGCTCTTATTCCTGCTTCTTAAAATGATCAACAACACTTTCTTTTTTAACTCACATTAAGTCTGCAAAGAAAGACTTTGCTCAGAATGGTGGTAGAGAGAAAGAAGACAGAGGAATAATCTCCTTTATACTGTGTCTACTTTTTAATGGATCAGCTACCCTGCCTTTTCTACCATCAGGTTTCAAGTGCCGCAGATTTAACCTTCAATGGATAACTAAGAAGTGATTATCTTAGAAGAACATGAGTATTTTAAATTTAGGAATGACTGATCTTTGAGAATTAAATTCAGATAGTGATACTATACAGAAACTACTTACGCTTTTCAGAGTTTTGGTGGTTTTTTTCTTATAAATATATTTTACTTTTCCCTTAAAAACATATTATAGTACTTTAATTTAAATAAATAAGGAAATAAGTGAATAAGGAAATTACAATGAAGTAAAGTTCATTGCTGTGGATTGAACTCTTTTCCAACAGCTTTTATAGTTACAGTTTGAGTGTTATTCCGTAGTTATGTTATGTTTTTATTATTCTGTTCATATTATACAAAAACTATTTTCAAACGGGATTTTTGTGTGTTAAATGAGTATTTGAATTAAAAGATTGCTGAAATGTTGTGTGCATTAGATTTAGTGACTCCAGCTGTGGAAGCAGAATATCTGCAGCACTAAAGCTCAAGAGCAAATGTAAATAAGACGACCCTTAACCTAACCAGCCAACATGTCAGAAAAGTGGCTGCAATGCAGAATCTCTTAACATTGGATAGTTGCCCTTGAAAATCTCTCTGAAATATTAAAGCATGTATATGAGCAACCATGGGAATTATTGAAGCGGAGGATAAAACCCAGTAAACAGTGAAGAGTTTTTTGTAAAAATAAGATTTTATTCTTTCCCCTGTAAGTCCATGGGGTAAATTTGAAGTTCTTTTTCAACAAGAGTCAATCCTTGCAAAATAGAGGGGAGAGGATTTTCTCTGCTTCAAAAGGTTTTCTAATGTTTTCCCAAGTTAACACTTAAAAGTGCTTCTTCTGAGGCTTGAGAAGATTTTTAAAACTGGTAAGACTGAACATCTGTCCCATGTACTAGAATTTGAAATTTAATCTAATGGACTAAAGGCACTGTAACTCATTTCTGTTGTATAAATACGTACCAACGGCTCAAGAGGGTCAATCTTCTCAGTTAATATAGTTACTCCAGAAGTACAACTGTATTTTAATTAGAGGTGAGCTGTGAAATTGTACTTGAAGTGCTACATTTACACCTTAAAATTACTGTATCACCTTTGCAAAGTTCATACATATAATACAGCAGTAAGAAAATAAAAATTGACCTGTTAGGATAACGCAACTTTGTCAAGTGTCAGCTCTAGGAAAATTTATAAAACACATCACAGGATATACTATGCTGTATGCAGTAGAAAGAAATGTAAAAGAAATGGCAGTATGAGTGATACTATTTTATAATTATTAAGAAACATAATTTTAGTCTGCTGTGGTTAATAGAGGATACATTTGCTGGTCTGGGAATGTTTATTAACTGAATCTAATTGTTCCACAAGTACCTTTTACTAAAGGTAAATTTATGCTTCTGCTCTCATTCTTGTACACAGGGCACCATCTTGAAAGAAGCTCTGGCAGGAAATATGGTCTCAGAGGAGCTTTGTTCTCTTTTTTGATCTGTCTTTGCTGTAATAAGGAAAAAGTTTACAGCACTTCCCAGCCTACAGTAAATTACTCTGTGTTGATTAGCCATGTGGAAGGGAAATGCATAAGGGAACCCTTATCTAAAATAGGTAGACATCTTCAATGACCATCCAAGACAGAATTAAAAAAAAATATGCCCAAATATAAAGCTAAAAAATGTCCTGGACAAGGCAAGTGTTTTGGGACAACAGCTACAGAATTGAAGCTTGAAGCTGAAAAGAGAAAGATCTGTGGAATCAGTATAATTTTTTTTAGAAATATTATAAAATGTGATAAATGCATTAAAAGTGTGCAAGCACATAAATCAGAAAATGACTTCTTGTACTTCCACATGTTTTGGGGCAGAACTAAATTGAATTATTATAACTGAAAATTATGGAATTTTGAAGTTCACATCAGTTGTGAGGATGTTCTTTTGCATCGCACCCAATGAAAGTTTTAGTAGCTCTGAATGGTTTTCTTATACGAAATGAGAATATTAGGACAAAAATAATATTAATTACCTTGCAGGAAACTTGTACCGCAGGACTAAGAAAATATAGCATCAAACATATTAACTTAATGCTTAAAGCCAGCAATAAAATGCAGCTAAGGATAAGCTAAAATTATGAATCTCTACGTGAAGAAAACAGCATAACTAAGAAAAGTTTAAATGTAAAGCATGTAAGATGTGAAAAGTGTTGATACCACTTGGCTTATTTTCTGAATAACATAAAAAAGAAAGACAGGAAAAAATGATGATTTAAGAAAAATAATCACATTCAAAATAGGCGTCAAGAGCACTTTTTTTTTCATTCAGGGAATGATAAATGTGTGAAACAGGCTGTCAGGCATAGTTGCTCAGGCAAAAGCATAGGGGTCATATGAGAAAAATGAGATGCCTTCTGCAGGGGAGTAGAGTACTAAGAATGGATGAACTTAGACAGGCTGAATAACCTCTTTCATTCCCTGATGAGATGTTATGTTATCCTCTCAGTTGTCTTTTCTGCAAACATTTAATTGAAAAATTCATTCTGGTTGCAGCTTTATAACATTGTCAGAGGACTTCTTATTTCTGGTTTGGAATTTGCATTCTGACAATATATTTTGAAGATTGAATTTTAGTGTCACATCATTAAGCAAAGCTGATCCTTTTAGCTTCATCCCTTGACATATTCAGGTGAATTAGTGTCACACATGTCAGGACGTCAGGTCAATCTATGTTATGGTTAAGTGTCATTTGAATGGTATGGTTTGTGTTCTTTCTACCGTGTATTTTTGGTAGAGGACTTGGGTGCAGAACTGTGATTTTTTTTTTTTTTTTAGCTGAGCTATGATGGAATAAAATGTTAATATTAAGTTATGGTGACATTTTACAAAACTTTTCTTATCCTTTCATCAGTGTTCCTTTTTTAACTACAAGGACTTCACAACCTTGCAATCACTACTAATTCCAAGGTGTTTTTAATATTTTTCAGGAAGAAAAAAGCTGATCTGGATTATAATCAACTTCCTATGATTGAATATTTTTTAACAGTAGTTTGCTTATGACACTGAAGTAGGGCAGGGTGGATACCAGCCGATACACTTGAGGACAGGGCTGCTATTCAGAGTGACCTAGATGGTATGAAGGCTGGGCCACCATTAACCTTTTGAAATTCAACCAACACAAATGCAGAGTTTTTCTTATGAGAAGGGGGAAACCCCTGCAACAACACAAGCCGGACGTGAACCGGCTGGGGGTCAGCTCTGCTGAGAAGGGCTTGGGGAGTGCTGCGAGCTGGCAAGTCTGACAGGAGGCAGCAGTGTACCCTGGCAGCAAAGCAGGCTGGGAGCAGCCAGGTGTGTATTGACAGGAACACGACCAGGAGATCCAGGGTAGTGACTATCCCCATCTCATCAGCTCTTGTGAGACCACATCGAGTATCCTGCAACCAGTTTTGGGCCCTCCAATAGAGGACAGACGTGAATTATCTACTGTGAATTTAACTGGAACCTGAGGGGCCTGATGAGGGGCTAGATACTTGCCTTGTAAGAGAGACCGAGGGATCTGGGCTTGCTTAGCTTGGAGAAGAGATGGGTTTTGGAGGAATGTAGCAACAGGCTGCTGTACCTACCAAGAGGACACCAAGAAGGCCAAGCAAGGCCTCTCACAGGAGCTGGCAGGATAAAAGTCAACAGCCATAATCGGAAACAAGGTAGGCTCTATCTGGACGTTACAAAACACTGCTGGACTCCCTGTTGTTGCGATACTGTCACTGCTTTTGCTTTAGAACCTTTGTGGAAGATGCTCTGAGTTCAGAAAGCTTTGAGTGTGAGGTGACTTTCACATTTGTACCTAGGAATAATATTGATTGCAGATTTTCCCAAGTCACTTTTAAAAAGAGACTCTTTGTAACATTCTAATACCTGAAATTCCTTGTCTGTTGATTTGTCCTTCAATTCTTGCTTCTTCAGATCTTTGGTTGAGATTCTACCATCTCTGGAATGGAATCTCTTAAAGGATATTTTGATTTAGTTCAGATTTTCACTAACAAACTTTAAATGAAGATTTAATTCTCTAAATACTAAAAATGTTCTATATAGCAGTGAATAATAAGAGGGATTTAATGACAATTAAGAAATGTTTTTGCCGTGATGTGTTGGAACTACATTTAGAGCGCAAGCAGTGTCTTGTCCATGCTTTCACATATCTGAGAAGGTGTCCAACTTCTGCATATTTTTCTACATTTATTTCAATCCAATTTGTTTTGATACAACCTCGATACAGAAATTGTATAAGAATAAACATTTTTTTCCCATATCTCTTCTACATAAATACTATGCAGTGGATTGACTGAGCAGTTTAAAGGTCATATTTTCACCTTTTTCTAATGAAAATATAAGACAAACAATAAAAAAGCTCTGCATAAAATCTTTGGGTTGTTCTGAGTATTTCAAAGAATGCAGTTCTTTCAAATCTGGGAATTAAATTTACAGTCTGTAATACTAGACTTCAAATAATACTATTTAAAATCCTAAGCTAGAGTTAATTTTAATCTCTACTTGGCCTTGCATAATTCATTTAGTGGATATACAGACATGTTTTCACAAGGCCTTCAAAATGAAGACAGTCTTCTGAAAATAATTACTTAATGCAAATAAAATTAAAATGTGATGTTATATAAGATTGTGCTGCCTCCGTACAATCCTAAACATCCACTGGACTGACTACGTGACTAACGTTGCTGTCCTCGAACAGCCAGAGGTCACCAGCATTGAGGCCGTGTTGCTGAAAACGCAGCTGCGCTGGGCAGGGCATGTCTCCAGGACGGCGGATCACCCCCTCCCTAAGATTGTGTTCTACGGTGAACTCGCCACCGGCTGCCGCAAGAGAAGAGCTCCAAAGAGGAGATATAAGGACTCCCTGAAACAATACCTCAGCCTAGGCCATATTGACCACCATCAGTGGTCCACTCTGGCCTCCAATCAGGAGATTTGGAGACACACCATACATAACGCTGCTGTCTCCTTTGAGAGCACGTGTAGAATCAGTCTCGAGGAGAAAAGACAGCACAGAAAGAACCGTGCCTTGACTGTACCACCCAAGGAGACCTTCCGGTGTGCTCTTTGCAACCGGTCTTGCCTATCCTGCATTGGCCTATTCAGCCAGCAGTGTGCTTGCACTAAGCGTGGGTAAAGCCCTTCCCAAATCTTCATCTGCGAAGCCAAGCCATGATGATGATGCACAAAAATTACTTTGTTCCATTGGCATAGTTCACTGATGTCATCAGCTGCATTGCTGTGGGCAATGAGCCTTCCTACCAAGATGCAGGTGACCCAAGTCATAGTTTTGTAACTTTTCAGGATTTCATTCCTAAAAACACGATAATTTTAATCTGAACATAAATCAGGTACATTGATGGTTCATAGTAGTATAAAATCACAAACAAATTGAACAGAGGAAAAAATCCACAAAACAACAAAAACATCCCCACACTTAAGAAAATACATTTAGTTCTAAAGTGAAGAGAACTTTCTGAGCTGAACCCCAGGTGGGAGTATGGGGTTGACCTTCATGATCTTGCCTGCTGGTAAACTGAATTATTCCCTCTTGATTAATTGACAGTTCATAATATCTGATACGTGTTATCCTGAGGTAAGAAAAAGAGCTTTCTTAGCAGAAGGAAAGAGTAAAAGTTCAGAAAAGATTGCTATGCCTGAAAATCTGGAAATTTTTAAGGGCGGGCTTAAGGGTAGCCTGTAGAACAGTCAGATGTCAAAAATATTAGTAATTTGCATTTAGCTATTATATAGTCCTGACACAAAAAGGCAATATATGATTCTACCTCTGAGTTTCAGCACATGGGGTGGAGCTTAGATGATGATCAAGAGAAAAAGAAAATATGTAGCACAATATGACATACAAAGCTTAGTCATGTTGATTGTGACATGGCTTATTACTGGAGAATCCGATCCACTTCCATCAGTCTGTGGTCAAATCATTATAAACTTCAGAATGAATAAGATGAAATATTTCACTGTATTGAAGATGAAGTGCATTAGTTTGACCTGTTCCCTCTTTCATAGCTTTGAAAACTGCATTTTAAGCAAAGCATTCACAATTTCATTTTTTTCATATTCTAGGGGTTAATTAGGTAGTTTGAGATTCTATACACTGTTGTGCTTTTCCTTAAGCATAAGTTACAAATCCAAAAGTCACCGTTAACACAGTGTTTAGTTGTGAGTGTCTGAATTAGAGCAGTGAATTGCTGTGTTTCAACTCCATCAGGCAAAAAAAGAAAATTAAATATTTTGGTGTTGATGAGCAAAAGTGATTAGCTCCAAAGATGAAAAGGGGAGGCAAAGAGACAGAGGGTTTTTTGGAATCTGCATAGATATAGACTAAATTACATCGAATCAGCTCTGGCAGTTACTTTTAGCCTGCAGCTATAGCAACACCTTTTCCCCAGCAGGAACGGTTGTAGAGCAAGGAGTCTTAGCAGTAGTAGCCACAGGGGTATACCTGGAGAGAATATTAAAAATGTCTATATGCTGCATTGTCATTTGCTGGTGAGTGCTGAAATGCAGAATGATTTCTCCAGCACAAAAAAACCCCCCTGTTAATATTAATTCAGAAATACCTCTGGGATAGATTTGGTATTGAAGAAGTCTGCAAGATGTGCAAATACTTTCAGCTTTGATATGGGAATTTATTAAAAGCTGAGGGAAAGTGGGAAACCAGAAAATTGAAACTGCCACAGATTTCTACCATACTCCAAGACAGTGTGAAAATATATTTAATTTATCCTTTTCGTAAATGTAATTTTAGTAAGGAGCAATTGTAACAATTACCAGATTTCACTTTCAATTTTATAGGCATCTGACTAACTGTTTAACAGCTAGCAGACTGTCCAGTGCAGTCTTCCAGCAATCTAATAAACCGCTCAGGGATAGTCTGTATAAACGCCATAGTTAACAATGAAACAGATAGTGTTTCATCAGGGTTACATACCTCCCCAGTGCTCTTAATCCACCTCAAGCCTTCTCTGTGTGTTTAAGAGAACTCTCGTTAAAAAAAAATAAATAAGTATTTATTTCATTGATATACATCAGGGAAAAGACTGCGTACTATACTGTTAACTTCCAGAACCAGGAATGTCCATCCATGTGATTATTTAAGCTTGTAACTCATTTGGAGAGAAGTATGCGAAGGAGGAACCACATTATGTTTGTCATGGTCTGTACAATGCATAGTCTCAGCGGTCTAGTGTGCAACAGTGTGCACGAGTTTGTGTTACTAGTTTATCACCTGTACAGCTTCCTTTTTTACTTCTTTTTGCTGTCAACATTTTCTTTTTTTCCCCAACACCTATCAGAAATATCCTGGACTGATCCTAATTCCCATCAACCTCAAGTAATGTTATTAAGATGGCATAGTTGAACAGTCTGTGGTTAAGATGTGATCAAATTAGGATTTTAATCTTTATTTGATTCCCTTGTGTGAAAAGTCCTTGCGTACATAATGACTGTTCATTGCACAACACCTTGTCTTATTAATCATGGGGTTTTAGAAACAACTAGACAGTATTTTACTTTCTTTACTATTGAATATATGCCAAAGACTTCATCTACTGCACACAATTCAAATTCTACTCAGAAATAATTTTTTTATGAGATTATTTTGAGTGCTCGCCTCTATAGTATGGGTGTGCTTCAGGAACATACATTTATCGTCACAATATGCTTTTATCTTAAACCTGTTTTTACAGGTAAGGCTCAGGGGGACACAGAGGTACAAGGAAATAGTACCCATGAGTTTTCAATGTCCTATTTGGTACCTCCAAACATTTTAGGATGAGTTAGTGGTTTTGAGCACAGGTATTCATTCTACCGAGCTGTGATTTGCAGAAGTGCTGGCCACTTTGTTGACCACTCAAGGGCAGAGGAGTATCAAGTTAGTGATGAACTGTAGAAAAATACTTGTGTGATTTACTGTATATGTCATAAGAACACTGTGAAAAAAATAGTGCCATTTCAGGCATGCACACTTTTCAGGGCAACGTTCGATTTCTTTATCTTTGTCAATAGAATTTTTCTGCTGATTTCCTGTTTCAGTTACTGTGTAATTTCCAACTTGTGAAACAAACTGTGGAGAGGATCCTACAAGTAACTCCCACTTTTTTTTTTCACATCTTGAATATTTACCAAAGCATTATCTGTCCTTAATAAAGAATAAGGCAATGATGTAATATTGCAGTCTTCCTGTGGACAGGATTTCACTTTCCTGCATCCTTATTTTAAGGCTCTGGTCACTTCAGTATCAGAATCCCACTGCATTCACGATCTCCAGGTTTGGTATTCTTGTCCAGCTATTTTCAATATCTTTACCTATACCCCTCTATTCCTACTTTTATGTTCTGCTGGTCACGGTCTACTTATTTCTCGCAACCTTCCTTCTCATATGAATTAAATACCTTCATTTCACAGGCTGCTGGTACTCGAGTCAATCAAAATTACATTAAAATCCTGTCCAGGATGAGAAAAGCTTTGAGCAATAATCAGAAGGCAAGCTGGCATTTTTTCCTGTTGTGTTCCTGTGCTGACCTCCTGAAAGGTGCTCATCAAGTACTGCCATGAAAACTGGGAAAGTACAGGTATGTTCAGACAGCTCAAGCTCTTTGGAAATTTAACTCTGTACTGAGCATGTACACAGGAGTAGTTTAAAAGTTGCCTCAAAAGGCTGCATGTGGGAATTCTGAGAGGATATAGAGCTGTTGTGTGTTGGGCATTTATCAGCTTGAGGAGGTTCAGCATCAGTCCAGATGCAGGCTTTCACCTGTTAAATTATTAAAGTATTAAAGGTTTTCACTTCAAACAGCAGCAGCATTTTTCATTCCGGACCAAGACATATTTATCCTTGTTCTGCTCTCAGAAATAGATATGATTTTGCTATAAATTAATATAAATGAATATATTATAACAGAATGATACAGTTAGCAGGAAATACTTGAATCCAAATGATTAAAGCCTTATTTAGGCGAAAATGATACCTGTCAGCAGGCAGAGGTGAGCAACGTAATAAATGAGTGGCAACGTTCATCAGTTGCTGCAGTTGTAAATGGCTGGTGCAAACAGTACTGAAATTTAGGTTTTACATAACTAAATATTGAAATCTCACTACTGTATTCAAAAGAAGGTAATGCGGCAGTGCAAACGCCCTGACTGCTTGCAGAGAGCTTGCACAAAAGACAGCGCCTTGCAGAAGCACCTGATAAACACCCCAGGGCTATCTGGTGCCTCGCAGTATAAATTCCATTAGCTGCCTCCTGTCTGTGTGGACTGAAAGTGACCACAGCTCACACTGACCAGAGTATAAATGAAGCCCTGCCGGAGAACGAGTTTGAGTTGGTTCTCCTCAGAGCAGCAGGCAGTGCAGTTGGAGACTCTTCCCGTGGATCAGGAAGCTGATGGAGGATACTTCCTGGGACTCCCCTCGGATCAGGATGCTGTCTGAGTGTATCTCCCTGGGACTGAGGGACCCTCACCCCAGCTTTGGTGAGTGAACCCCTTGTTATCTCTAAGTGGGAGATTGTCCCTTTATATCAGTGAGGTGGCACACTGTGGTTCATCTGCCTTAGAGTGTGTTCTTCAGAGTTCAGGAATCTGTTGTGCAGTAATACATTCCCAAATGACATCCAAACCTGTAATTAATTTGGTCAGTTGGAGTGCTGGGCAAAATTTCACTGCAATAAATCCACATTTTTCAGACAGCTGCTGCTGTCTGTTTTGTGTGTGCTTCTGCGACAGCAAATAGATAAAATGTGATTAAACTGCTTGTTAAGGGTCGAGGGACCGAGGTAC
>NW_010410968.1:50046-53298 GCF_000710305.1 Buceros rhinoceros silvestris | reverse complement strand
TATTTATAATATAAAACCTTTTTTTTTTGTTTGTCCCATAACTTAACATTTAAAATTCAACATTTGACCAGCAACGTTTACTATTTTACCTGTGTTTCTGGACTTGATGCCTATAAAAATGCATGAAACAAGAACTTGAAAATGATCTTTTTCATGGGCATAAGCTGTTTAAAGCTATAAAAAATGTATAAAGTTTGTTTATGCTTTTGAAGTATTTCTTAGAAGTAGTTGTCAGATTTTGTGACAGCAAATTGTGGAAAAGTTACAATACAGCTACATGTGACTGATACAAAAAACAACCCACAATCCAAATAAAAAATGCAGTCATGGTAATTGTCCTTTAGAAAACACAGTTATCCCTTTGTGTATTAAAAATAGAATGAACCTATTAATAACAGGAATATTTTGTTTTTAATTAAAAATCCTGATAGCAGTTCTTTAAAGGTTTATCTCATAATACCTCTTTATTTTGAAAGATCGGTTTGTAGAAGGGAATGTGAGAAAAACATTTAATCAGAAACTGGCAAACAGTCAGTAGAGTGGCAAGAATTTGATGGTAAACAATACTTCTCCGTAAAATTGCCAGATTGAAAGGATCTAATGACTCCCACTTCTAGGAGCTACTTGGACAATTTGCAACTATTTTTAAATGCTTGTGTTTTTAGAAACAAGAACTTGTAATACATAACCGCAAAGATAATTTTGCAAAGAGTTGGTTAGGTGTTATCTGTGTTGTACCTGCCCTGAGGAGAAAATTCAGAGCACAGTCAGAGTGTGTTTGTCACCAGAGATTATGGCTACAACACACCAAAACTTTCTGTAATTTGGATAGCTGGTGTGACTGGAACCCAGAGGTAGAAGTTGTGGCTTGGAAGACAAAACATTTTTTACCTATAATATATAAAGCTTTTAGAATGTCACCAGACGTGAGCTGGAAATACAATGTATTCAATCAAAACTAACCTGAGGAAAAGATTTACATTTACAATGTATTACAAGGTGAGTAACATTATAGGTTTTTTGACAGCAGTGCTCAAATAAAATTGATCTATGGTTTTGCTTTACAAAAAATATATAATTTTGATTGTTTTCAAAAAAAAATCAAAATGCTGTACTCTTGGTGAAAAAATATATGAGGAAATGAAAGAAAAAGAGATTTAAAATATTACTTCATTTTTTTGAAGTTGTGTTTCTCAGTCTTCTTTAAGTGGGGGAAAGTATAATTAATTGGGAAGAAAATGAGAAGAACATGTTCATTAGTATTTTCTCTTCCATTGTATTTCCCCTATGTTTTCTGCAATAGGTATCACATTTCTCTCCCTGCGTGTTTACTTCGTCCTTTGTGGAAAACAGACACAAACCCCCTTCCCAGACTAGGTAAAAAATTAAAGTCCGATTTCCCCACTTTATTATGCTTCTAGAAAGTTTCTATAGTTGTGTGTGTGCACATGTGAAAAAAAGCTATTGCACACAACCTTGCATCTGTCCTGTGGCTGAGTAATGAACGTAACAAAGTTCTTTGAGCGCAAACTATTCTTAGTGTCCTTGAAGAACTCTAAAATATTTATGAATAGCATGGAAGAAGATTATGTTTCTTTTGAACAAATAAGTAATATGAAGAGATATTTTGAGTATTCTGCTTTCCCAGAGCATGAGTATCGACAGTGTGTAGTTACGACATGTAGTATGGTGGAAGAAAAGTCCATATTTCGTTTTAACATGATGAAACTACTACTGCACTAAGTAACGCTCACTAGAGGCAGAACTTAGAAACACAAACACTTCTATTGTCCAAGCTTTTCAGTCAAAACCACTGGAAATTCTTTTGCTTAATCTCATAATCAGCTTGAAATATCTGTATACTGCAAAAATCAGACTCCTAAATGTTGGGGTTTTTTTTTACAGCAGCCGTGATGTTGGGATTAAAATTCCCTTTGTGTCTTTTGGAAAAGAAAAAAAGTGCCTTGATGGAAATACTATAAATAACTAAGACTTGCTGCATCTTAGGAAAAACCCCAATTGTTTATGAAGAAAATTCTCAGTAAACATTTGGCCATGAGTTAGAGACTGCTCTGAATTCTCCAGTTGGGTGTGTTTTGAAGTATATGCGATCATTTTCTTCGATATGATTTCTGCAATTCCATCTCACTCTTATTTTAGCACATTGTTAGGAATCAAGCATTCTGAGGGAGCAGGTTCTACAGACGCATATTTACAATAGTGATTTGAATAAGTTTTACATACTCCAGTTATCAAAACACAGTGACCTTTAATCATAACAAGGGCTGAAGTGGGAAGAAAAACTTGGTGATACACTGTGAAGTCCTGGCTTGCCACACTCATAAGGCCATCAATCCCCATTTGCTACTATGCAGGCTGTGACTCAGCAGCTAGGACTATGAGACTGAGATGAAACAGTAAGACAGTTGTAAATAAATGATTACACCCAAAATATTTTATTATCAGAATGCAATAGACCTGGCAACAAAAAGATTTACTTCCAGTGAATCATTGGCAGGTACTTTCACATTTTCAAATTATAAACGTGTGAGGTTCTGGAAGGTTTCACTCACCTCCTCAAATTGTATTTTAAAAAATTTTGCACATCTGTCACACTTTTTATCAACTTTTCTTTTTAAAAAATGTTTTGCATGTATTAAGAATTTGAGTCTGAACATTCTCCAAATAGGTCGATGCCTAATGTCATCATCTTTTTACAAGACAGAGAAGCAGACAGAGGTTCAGCGCTGATTATTTACGCACCATCTGTAAAATGGTGAAACCTTTTAGTTTCTATTAATTTATATGTGCATTGGCATAAATTGAGGTGCTCTGCAGAGTACAACTAGCATTCAGTCTTCAGAAGACTGCGTCTTATTCAGGCCAAAATAAGATATCAGTGATACAGTTTTGATATAGTTTATGGTGGTATAGTCTGGATACTTGAGGCAGAAAGAACAATTTACCCTTCACACTAATGCAGAAAAAAATTCAGAGGCTTCTCTGAGATTCCTCTAACTTTTAATTATGTGCAACCTGTGCTCTTGCAATGCCATAGCCATAGTCACAGGCAGCTGGTCATCTGGGATCACTCTTTAGGTGACTATTTGGTTTATTGGTATAAAGACACAAAGTAGAACAAGTTATTGATTTCAACGGTCTTCTCAACTAGCTAGCAAAATCTGGTACTCCTGGTACAAAGATCTCCCTCCTTCCCTCTCTCCCTTGTCTCTTCTTCTTCCTCTTGTCTCT
>NW_010410968.1:47979-49822 GCF_000710305.1 Buceros rhinoceros silvestris | reverse complement strand
CCTTCCCCTTCCCTTCCCTTCCCTGCCCTTCCCTTCCCTTCCCTTCCCTTCCCTTCCCTTCCCTTCCCTTCCCTCCCTCTTTTTCTCTCTGATATTCCCTTGTTCCTTTTAAATGTGTTCATTATTTGACTTCTTCAGCTATTTTCCTCCTGGCCTGCTAAATAAGTGTGTTTTTATGGTTGCCTGAAGGATATGCCATGTAGGTGTATCCAATAGGTGGTTTATCAATAAATTCTTGTAGTTTTCCTTCCAGGCTATGGAATTTCCCTGCAACTTACAGGTAGCATAATTTAATGAATTATTGAAATAAAGAGGGGATAAAACATTTTTAGGGTAACATAAATGATAAAATTAACTATATTTACGTGAGTTCAAGGGCTATATAAGTATTCGTGTAATATATTCTTCTACCTTACTGAGTTGACTTCAAAAAAATTGAGAATATTTGTTATTGTAAATTAAAAAATGATCTCAATTCTGATGCCTCCATAAAATTGAAAAGCATCAGATATTTCACTTCACTGTATAGCTGATAGAGCAATGCTGAACAGTAGAACAATTCTGAGGATATGTCATGATCTCAGTGTTCTTATGATAAAAGGGACTGATTAAATGAAAGGGATTTCATATACCTCATTTCACTACTGAAATGTCCAGTTTGTGTCAGCTGACACATGGGTCTTTCCAGCCTGAGGGTTGTCAGTTGACAGATAAAAGAGTGTTCTGGGTGTATAATGACAAGGAAGTGTAACTGTTGTGTTAGGTGGCACCAACCGCAAAATGAGAAAAAGGTGTCAAGTGGAGTTCTTCCTGATTGACTGCTGGGCAGATGAAGTTTAATTTCAATACAGTTAAGAGGGAAATGAAGAGCATGTGTATTCTGGGCAGCTAAGAAAATCACTCTTAGAAGGCAGAATTTAGGATGCACGGCTGTGTATTTTAATTATAGTTTTCAAAACTATAATTATCAAATGCCTTCCTTTCACTTCCTGCAAATTAGAGGCCTGAGTTGCTGAACCTGACATCATGAAAAAGCAAAAAAATTCACTAGGAATATTTTTTATTTATCTGACAACTGAATTAGTTCAGATTCTTTTTTTCTCTTTAACTTTTAATTTTTTTCCTGTTATTTAGTGATATTTTACATACCTATAATCATAAATGGTTTTGCAGTTGGAATGCTACTGCTGAAGGCAACGTGAAGGCTCCTATGTGACTGTGAAATTCTCATCCTCTTTTCAGTAGCATTATAGCCAGCTATAGATAGGGTAAGTGGAAAAAACCACACAAGCCTGAAGTTTTCAGTTTTATTGAATGGTGGTTACAGCAACTAGAGCATCCTCCTATCTATCTCATTAACCCATTACCATAGTAAAAGCTATCAACACATTAAAAAATTCTGCTTTTTCATGCATCTCAAGCAGCTTCTTACTTGACAGTCTCATGGGCTCAGATTCTATCAGTTATATAGCTGGAGCTAAATAGTTAATATTTGCTGAATCCCTTCCTAATTATGCTACTGGAACAAGTTGTTCCCCCACCACCCATGTATCTCCCTCCCACACACTACTTCCATTCAATTCCCCTGACAGAGCCTATCAGATTGCATGTACCCCTGTGCCTGACAATTTTTCCGAAGGTTTCTGTGTCTGAAGCATACCCTGTTTTTCAAGGACAGAAAATAAGAGGGACTCTGAAACCCTGGAGTGATAGAAACTTCTGGACACAGTTCCTATGAGGAACAGAAAGCGGTGCTTAGAAATATACAGGGAGGAAGGAAGAGCTTCGCTTCCCTCTACATGTAAATCCATAATATATTTTATTCTATATAAAAGTGTAATAT
>NW_010410968.1:0-47801 GCF_000710305.1 Buceros rhinoceros silvestris | reverse complement strand
ATTATATAATACTTTATATAAATATACATGAATTATGTATCACACATAGATATGTAAAGTTTTTAAGCTCATTTAAATGCTGAGAAACTTAAACCCTTTGTGGTTCCTTCACAGTGGAGCTTAGGTTTCCCAAGCGTGCAGAGAAGCTAAACTAAACTCGCACTGACTAGTTCAGAATCAAGGACAATAGCATGTCCTTCAGAACTGCCTGGTTTGTGCAACATTTGTCAGCTAGCTAGTCTTGCAGCTACTCAGTCCATGTTGCACAATGTCTTCTTTGATACGTATTAGGTTCATGTTTGTCTTGAGAACAAAATTCTTTTTTTGAATATCATTTTCAGTTTTGCTTCCCCAAAGCAAAATTATGCCCAGAGGCACAATGAGCAAGATCCACTCAGTGGAATGATAATTGCCTGGCTAAAAGGATTTGGGTGTGATCAGAGCCACAGCTGGATCTTTATTTTGTGCGGAAAAACATTGATATAATCTGTTGATCTTGTGAAAAGTTGTGGTGAGGGAGAGCAAGCTGGGAGGAGATTGCTTTATTCATGTGCTCTCAAATTCTGAATAGGAAACCACATGAGGATACCAAGTTGTAAGGCAATCCAGTATAGCATGTGAATTTTAGAGCAGTTAAAAAGTCAACCTGTAAAAAGAACTAAGTTCTCGACATTACCTATAATAGAGAGAGTGTTCTGCTATCACAATACAGGGCAGACTAGGCCACCTAAGTTGGTGTAAGAATCCAAGGAAGGAATAAAGTACCAGACATAGCGCAGCAGCGGGTGAGAGACTCTTATAAAGCAATTTTCATGATATTTATTATAGACCTCTAAACTAAAAAATGAGCAAAAGATAGAAAGGAGCTTTACAACAGGTTCTATATTGTAGGTTATTGTGTTTTCAGCTGCAATGAACCTGATAATGAAGTCAGCTGAGCAAGAGCATAAAGGTCCCACACTGACAAGAAAAAGACATCTCCAAGGATAAGCCAACAGAGATGTTTTAACAATCACTACAAGTACAGTAATATAGACTAGATTGTTGGGAGTGACACTGAAGAAAATAATCAAGTAACCAAAAATAATGTTTAAGCTCAAAATATAGGTTCCCGGTGTCTCTGAAAGGGAAAATAAATAGTGAATTTAAGTTTAGGATTCTGAGAGAGTAACAGGGATTATCAGAAAGCACATGCTTTAGTAAATTACAGCATGCTGACACGAACTGTTTTTTCTGGTTCTAAACTGCATTAGTGATGAAGGGGAGGAGGGGGAACAGTCTGGTGGCTGCCACAGGGAGAGTAGAGTGGAATAGGTTTCTAGTACTCTGTGTTGTACCCTCATTAAAGGTATCATTTTCACACAGATAAAGTCAACATTTCATAAAGGTAAAATTATACAAGCCTGGGGCATGTGCCTGTGAATTCTTACTTAGGAGTAACTTTTTGAAAAACCGCCCTGAATGAGCCTGGAGGACTAGGGCCCCTGTGTCCAGCTGGGCACCTGAATGGCCTGGAATTTAAGGCAGGACTTCAGCAGTGATTCTGAAAAAAATTTTACTAAGCGTTTGTGAAGTCATGAAACTTAAACCCTTTTTTTTTTTTTTTAATTGGAAGTACTTGTTACCCCTTTGCTTTCTGTCTCTAAAATAACTAAGCAGCTACTTGAAAAAAAAATTCAGTAAACTTCAAACACTCCTAGGACTTGTGGTAACTTCAGAATTATTCTTTGTAGGAAACAGTTGAGCATATGACACAGCCAATCCATGCCTAAAAGAGTCTAATTTGGTTAAAAAAATCTTCTTTCTCCTGAACTCCAACAATTACGGATTCAGCATATACACATACTATGGATATAATATGTGGTCCAGGCATTGCCATGTTCTTATTAGGTAGGGAATGCTTGCTTGTTAGGGACGTAATCCATCCTCATGGCCCACTGACCCTTAGAAGGTTCTGCCTGGAGATAATTTACCTCAGTAGTAGCCAAGAAATCATTTGTTGCTTTCAATCACCACCAATTCTCAAGCTCTTCTTTGCTGCATATATCTCATGTAGCTGCAGGACTTCTCTGCTACCAGCAGAAAAACCTTTACCTGCTTTTTCCACGTGCATGTAGCTATTCTTTGAAGAGTGATGTGCATGACCCACTTGTGGTAGGGACAATACACACTAGTGCACAACTGCCACAGGAAATCAGCATGATCTGAACTCACCTCACATTGAAAGAAAGGTTTAGGCATCCTGTAAAATGCCGTGGTAGCTGTTCCAAAACACAGTGGTTGGCAGAGCTGGTTGGTAATAGTTTCATGGTTAAATCTCTTATTTAGAACCTACCTGATAGAATTAACCTGTTCCACCTCCCAGCCATGTATAAAATGGTGTAAGGGAGGTTATACCCTTATATCCTTTTGATGAACCGGGGTCGCTGGGTAGAGATGTGCCACTGTAAGGAAACGGAAAATCCATGACACCAGAAAAGACAAGCAAGGAGGAAAGAATGTGGTTGCATGGTGCCTGAGTGGGCGAATTGTGTTTTGATTCCTGAAGCCACATTTCTTATTTTTTGTCGAATGATATAATTAAAATGTAGAATGGTACTGGTTACCAGTACATGGCATGTGCTCTTTGGCCTCACTTGTTTTTATGCAGTTGGACACCTGCAGAGAGTTTGAGTCACACCAGAAAGAAAAGGACAGTTGAGCAGTCTCCTGTGTTTTACATTCGCACTGCCCTAGTCATGAGGGATTTGTACAAGCGCAGGGTGAGATCACACTTTTATCTGGCTTATTTTAAATGGCAAAGAGTTGCATTGCATTCTTCTACCCAAGTCCTATCAGTGGGTGAAGATGATATGCATACGAGTGAAAAGCATCTTCCTGACATGTTGAATTAAGTAACTAAGCCTTGGAGAGGATCAGAAGTTCAAAGACAACCTCGTGTTGACAGTTTCCTATTTGGTAGTTCTTTAGAGTTCTCTATGAAGCGTGCAGTTTGGGCTCACTCTTCTGAAACATCTATTTTGCAGCCAAAAGAGAATTTAGAGATTAGACATATATAAATCGAATGCTACAGTGTATTTTTTTACAAAACGTTGTCCTTGTCTGTCTGAAACAATATTTTAAACAGTTTGATCTCTTAGTTTGTGTTATGTTAGAAATAATTACTTTTCTCTGTTATATTTTAATTATCCTAACAGCTCTTTGGAACAGGATATAGAGGGCTATGTCTGAATTCCACGCTGGGAACAAATGCAGAGCTTAGACAGGATGACCACTTTTATTACAACGGGAAGATGCTGGGGCAAGATAATGCTTCAAGCCACACATACAAAACAAAGAATCTATGTAATTTCAATCTTCAAGCCACTAGAATTTGTCTCCAAAAATCCCGAATAATTAAAAGTAATGTATGCAATCAGGCAACCAGGTCCCCCCCCTAAACCTGATTGTTAGAAACTTCTTTTGATATGATGAAAGTTCCTTAATCTGTTTACTTCTATCCCACCCCTGCGCTGGACACGGGTCACCATTTTGTACCTCTTCAAAAGCTCTTTCATACCACTAAAAAAAAAAAAAAGGTTCCTAAGGAATGTCAGACAATTAACAAATGCTACTTGTATTGGATTATTCTACCAAGAAATATAATAACTTCTCTAATTTTTGTTAATCTTTCATGTTTTAAATTCCCTCCACATCTATGGGAAAACATTTTTACTCTGTTAATATTTGAAATTTCATAGGTATTTTTGATGCGTATGAAAATTCTCAAGGGATTTGACTGTAGTGCTGGAGAAATGCAGCAAACTGCTTCATAATTGGATATCTTTGAGTAGGAGTTTGAAACAGTCATTCACTTTTTTTTATTTTCATTTTGTAAAATTTTTGCTTCTTAGGCTAAACAGAAATCATATCTAGGGATCCCACACACTCCTTTCACCAATGAAAAGAATGGATTCTGACTCCTTAACAGGCCATGGTGCCACATCCAAAAACATGGGAGCAACTTAAGGATGTGTAACCTTGGGAGCCCGCAAAGAAAAGACATATAATAAACTTTTAAGTGGACTTTTTAACCAAGACAGTCCACACTTTAGTCTTTCTTAGTCATTCATTATTATTCATTAGAGAAGCATCTTGTCCTAAGGCAAAAGCCTGACTCAGTTGAAGTCAATAGCAAAACTCCCACCTACTTCAATGAGACGGAGATAACATCTCTGGAGCTGTATTCATTAAATTTTTTTTTTCAAGAATAATCATTACTCTTCCTGTGAAATTCACCCCCAGAAGGCAGTTAATTGCTTTACTGACTAGTGGAATTTTAAGTTTCAAGGCTGCGTATTGTACAAAAACTTGAAACTTCGATGTGAAATAAGTGATTACATAGTTTGGCATAATTGCAATATGTCACAAAAAGACAAGCTGTTAAAAACTGCATTAGAGCTGGCAAAGTGAACACCTCTGAAGTACAACCAAAATGGTGTCATGCTTGCAACAGCAACACATATGTTCCAGAACATAGATTGCATCAGAAAAAATAAATGGAGTTTCTTTGTCAAGGAAAGAAATCATTTGATATTCTACCTATGCACAACAAAAACTGTATTTATTATTGGTTATGGTATTTATATTGAGTACATTCAGGACAGGAGAGTTTGCAGTGACATAGAGCTGACAAGGGAAAAGAAGAAAACAATAGGAAACAGTAATATTTGATCTGGAACTGATTTCAGACAGCAACTGCTATTGCCATCGCTCAACGGTTAGTGTAGCTGGGAGCCACGCTGCACATCTCCCACACAAAAATATTTCTTCACTGGTACAGCAACATGGTCCTGAGTGCCATTGGATGACTGCTGCTTCCACTGGTGTCTCTCAAGCTCCTTTTTCACTGTTATCATTAATTATATAAAATTTCTGACCTTCACTAAACAAATTAATTAAGACTCTTTGGTCTTTCCTGGAGCTATGGCTTCATCAACAGCTCTCTCTGTGTATTTTCTCAAATTCTTTAACGATCAGTTCTTAATCAAGGGCCACACTTGAATCTGTGCTCTCTCTGTATTGGTGCTTATTAGCTGACGCTCTCAGCGGTCATATTCAACTTCAGCTTTTTCAGGCAGCACATGTGTGGCAATTTCATGTCCCCTCTAGCTTACAGGCCTCCAAAAGTATCCCAGGCAGCCTTGTAGCCTTTCACATATGTCTCCAGCTAATATCTAGACATGTCTAGAGAAAGTCAGATCTAGAAGGATGCAAAACAGACCTCTCCTTTCCCTGTTAACATTTTCTATCTATACTCTCCTGAGTGTTCAGAAGCAACCTACAGTGCACACTGACGAAATCTGGTTATTAGCCAGCACTTTCAGACATGCATGTGCCAATTCTGGCTACCGTAAATAGCACATAATTACTATAGCATTTCAGATAGCACACCATATTGGCTGACTTCTAAAACTGACTGGGAAGCAGCATGACAGGAAGCAGTTGCAACGTGCCTCATACACCACAGCTCGTCTGAAATGGACTTTGACAATTTGCAGGGCTGGGTGCCTGAAGGAGCTTAAGGCTTTTCATTCACCTGACCAGACTGTAAAGCAGGGTGTTGTCTTCTTAGGACTTTTCCCCAAACAAGCAGTTGCCTTGAGACCGAACCTGCAAAATTTAGACATCCCATATAAACCCACACATTCTTTCAAACTTATTACCTTGTTTATTAAGCCCACAGACACTTGAAGAGAAACACAAATCAGCCGTAAAGATGCTACCTAGGCCATGAAATTTAACCTGTAGGATCCATTTAATTTTCCTTTGTGGCTTTCTTCTTAGTCTGTTTTGTTATGTTTGTCTGTGCTTTTATCCTACCCATATTCTGGGGGTTTTGTTTTTGCAAATTTTTTCTCTCCTGGACTAAAGAATATCCTTCTTTTTGCCCCCCAAGATTTGTTATGGTAGACCTTAGAACAGATCTCAGAACGGATGACATGTTAACCATGAGCCAGCAATACGCCCTTGCAGCCAAGAAGGCCAGTGATATCCTGGGCTGCATTAAGAGGAGTGAGGCCAGCAAGTCGAGGGAGGTTCTCCTCCCCCTCTACTCTGCCCCAGTGAAACAACATCTGGATTATTGTGTCCAGTTCTAAAGAGAGACAGAGCTCTGTCCAGCTCAAGAGGGGCAGGGTCCTGTGGAGGGCTACAGAGATGATTAGGGGTCTGAAGAATCTCTCTTGCAAGGAAAGGCTGAGACACCTGGGTGTGTGTAGTCTGAAAAAAAGACAGAGGGTATTTCATTAGTGTTTGTAAATATCTGAAGAGCAGACGTCAAGAGGATGGGGCCAGACTCTTTTCAGTGGTGCCCAGTGATGGGACAAGGGGCAATGGGCACAAACTGGAACACAGGAAGTTCCACCTGAACATGAGGACAAACTTTATTTTGAGGGTGACAGAGCACTGGAACAGGCTGCTCAGAGGTTGTGAAGTGTCCTTCTCTGGAGACATTCAAACCCCATCTGGACGTGATCCTGTGCAACCTGCTCTAGGTCAACCTGCTGTAGCAGGGGGGTTGGACTAGCTGATCCCCAGAGGACCCTTCTGACTCCTGCCATCCTGTGATTCTGTGATTCAACAATTTGCTCTTCCAGATCTCAGACTGTTACTGCAGCTGACACCATAAAGAGCATCATAGGCTATCCACATGAACACATACACACACAAGCGCCACAGATCCTAAAAAATGGGTACAGGTTCCCTTTATTATCAAGAATGTAGGCAGGTTATTCTACATTGAATAGCAATTACATTTATATGAATAAAACTCTGTGGAGTGGAGGTTCATGGACTGTGGTCTTCAGGTGACCAGTCATCAATCAAGTAAATCATAGAATCATAGAACTATGTGATCATTTATGTTGGATAAGACCTCTAAAATCATTGTGTCAAACCATTAATCTAGCGCTGCCAAGCGCTAAACCATGTCATTAAGCACCACATCTACACATCTTTTAAGTCTTCCAGGGATGGTCACTCGATTACTTCTCTGGGCAGCCTGTTTCAATGCTTAACAACCCTTTTGGTGAAGAAATTTTTCCTAATGTCCAATCTAAACGTCTCCTGGTACAACTTGAAATCATTTCCTCTCATCCTATCACTTGTTACTTGGGAGAAGGGACCAACACCCACCTTGCTACAACCTCCTTTCAAGTAGTTGTGGAGAGTGATGAGGTCTCCCCTCAGCCTCCTTTTCTCCAGGCTGACCAACCCCAGTTGCCTCAGCTGCTCCTCATATGACTTGTTCTCTAAACCCTTCACCAGCTTCACTGCCCTTCTTTGGATGTTCTCCATCACTCTTTGGGCCCAGCCATCAAGTCAGTGTTTTATCCAGCAAAGATTACACCTGTCCAAGCCATGAGCAGTCAGTTTCTCCAGGAGAATGTTGTGGGAAATGTTTACTTTACTAAAGTCCAGGTAGACAACATCCACAGGCTTTACCTCATCCACTAAACATGTCACTTTGTCATAGAAGGAGATCAGGTTAGTCAAGGAGGACCTGCCTTTCATAAATCCATGATGACTGGGCCTGGTTGCCTAGTTGTCCTGTATATGCTGCATGATGGCACTCAGGATGATCTGCTCCATAACCTTCCCTCGCACTGAGGTCAAACTGATAGGCCTGGAGTTCCCTGGATCCTCCTTCTGGCACTTGTAGCTGGGTGTCACATTTGCCGATTTCCAGTCAACTGGGACCTCCTCAGTTAGCCAGGACTTCTGGTAAGTGATGGAAAGTGATTTAGTGAGTACTGATGCTCTGAAACAATCTCATGTATTCAGAATATCTTCAGTCACAAACTTGGCAATACGGTTTGCACTGGGCCAGAAACTTTGGAGAGGGGCTCCAAAATGTTCACCAATTTCTGCTGTATAGAATGTCTACCACTTTTAAAGTAAAAGAAATCTGTAATTTTTTACACTATCATCTGTTCACTTTTTTCCCTAATGAAGTCACATTTAAGTCTTAAACTGAATTAGTGTTAATTTAGTAATTATGTGGAAGAAATTAATTCAATTGAACAGTGTTTTGTGCAAAAACTTCTTATGTCAGAACTCTCTTGAAGCTAAGGCAGGAAAGTTTCAGAAACAAGACACAGATCTTCACAGGAGTTTTACTTGGGATGAGAAAAGAAATTGCTTCCAGATTCAATAAGTCATCTGTCACTTCCACTAGACATTTGAGAATTACTTTTCCCCAGATTTACAATGCTAAAGAAAGGTTGTGTGAATAAAATTATATGAAAGTTAGGTCAGGTTGTAACTGCCCCATATTTCTGACAATGCATTTCTGAATTCAACAGCTAACTCCTCTCTATTTTCCTCAGAGCACATTGTTTGCACATAAATAAATGGCTGTTCATTTAGAAACTGCTTCATAGAGCAGTTCTGTAGCTTCATAGCCATGTGCTCGCTGTTCGCAGGATGCAGGCAGTACGTATTTTACCAGCATTTTCCCAGTTGACAAAGGGTTAGGAAGGTAATATTAAGCATGATGAACAACTGAGCATGGTGACCAACTGAGCAGATAAAAATAAATGCAATACTGTCACACATGATATGCTGGCTGAAAAGTACATTCTTAGACTCTTATATCATATTATATATTTTGAACAATGCATTAAGGAAGGTCATGAGAAACCTCCCAGTGTCATAAGCAACAAGTAGGAAACATGTTGTGAGACCACACAGACAACAGTGAAACTAAGGCTCCATGTATGCCAGTCCAATAAAGTGTTCAGGCACTAAAATTCCTATGACATCAATAAGTTAAGAAGAGGCCAGAAAAATGTTTGATTCTTTCTCATTTTATTTAATCTACAATTTATTTAATCTACACAATGAAAGATGGGTAATTCTTTGGTGGCAGTTAGAAGACTATTTTTGCCTTGCATATAAAGACAACAGATATATTCTTGCCAAAGAAAATAGTTTACAATACGTATTTTACTGCTTTTGACTCCTTAGAAAAGAGAGGAGACATTTAAAGAATGTACAGTAAGTTCCTTCTATTTGCCTTATTGGCATACTCTTTCCTTACTGTGATTTATATTTTCAGCAAACACTCTCTGTGTCATTCCATATTTTTCAAATACAACTCCCGCCCCCCCCATTTTCCATTATGAAGATGAGCAGAATGTCTTTCTTCAGGACTCCATATCAAGGCAAGGCCCAGTCCTTCAAACAGATCTTTGCAGTTTACCCACTGAATGATTGAAATTACCTGTGCTGCAACATGATAACGTCCTCTTTAACTTGTCATCAGATAATAAGCAGAAGTTGGCAATTTATCAGTCTAAATATAAATTAAATTATTGGCTTTGTTTCCATAAAATCACATTCTTTTAGCAGGTTTGTTCCATGTTTTCACAGAAGTGAGTTTAGTCTGAGATAGGGTGTCATGGGAATGATCTAATGCGAACGCATTATGCCTTCATTTTTCTAGACAGAGCTATTCTGTTTGAAAGCTTCCTCTGATGTGGACTGTTGAGTTCAAACTCTGGACTCTTTAACACCTGGTGTTTGCTAGCACGAAGTTTGCTGCAGGAATCATTCCTTGTGATGGAAGGAATGATTCCTTCAGCATTCATCCTTCACACTGGGAAGGGATAAGGAGGTCTAAATGTATTCTAACATCTTGTTTCTATCCACACAGCTCCCGCAAAAAGGAAGCTTGATAACCATTGAAGAGTGATGGCAGATTGTTCAAGAAAACATTTTGTGAAGTAATTTACAGAGTGTGAGACTTCATATAGTTTGAATGTGTACGTATGTGTACATAAGCCGTTCACAAAATCAAGACATCCTGTAAGTTCAGTGGTAGCTCTTCTCTGCTGGAACCTCAAGCTTGAGCGTTACGCTTCCCATAAGATCATATAAGATGCTTAGGAGCAGAAGTTGGTGGAAACGTCAGTGGTTCTCAGCAGTGTGCCTCGAGGGTTCAAAAGATCTGGATTATTAAAGGGTTTTTCCATTGTTCCAAGTGGAAAGCGCAGAACTGACATCTTCCTTTGCTACAGGAAAATAAATCTTCTTAGTGATGACCTAGGATACTTTGGGGACTATGTGTTTAATACTTTTACAGCTTCCCCAAATAAGATATATTGGTCTGACTTTTATTATAGAATTTAAATGACGTGCGATCAAAAGAGAAACTGAATGAAACCTACATAGGATAAAACAATTTATGGCTATATATAACACAGGCCTAACTGTGTAATATTCAGGAAATTACACCTCCTGCCAATTCACCTAGACATTTTGTCATCTTTTAAACTTCCAGTTTGATGTATATAACCATTTTGATGAAAATGTTTACAGTATAGAATCTATAAATAAAAATACTGTGTGCTCAAGAGTAGGCACTTCCAACTTCAAAATATTAGTCATATACAGTTGCTAAATATTGATGTCTTATCACATTCAGTAGCCTAAAAAATTGCAAAGTAGGCTACCACATTAATTTCCATGTCAATTAAAAACACAGACCCTTAGCCCCATACTTTAGGTAATTGAAATTATAAATTGCTAATACAGGTAATGGAGTATAATTGGAACGTTCTTTGGTGTGAAATGGTGATGTCTTCTTTTTCAGTCCCTTGTACCTGTAAATCATTCCAGATAACACATCTTAAAACTGAAGTGACAGGACTGACGAACAAATTCACACAGACTTAGTGTAACTCTTCACACTATATTCCATTGAGTGTTGCAATATATGTCAATTAATATTGCTTCTTTACCTTATAATAGTTTGAAAACATTTTGTTCCTTCCAAGTTATTTTGAGAATGTCATATAATAGAAATAAAAATCTGAGAATATCAATTGTCTTCTACATCTCTAGCTTCAGGTAGCAACTTATCCAGGTGTCAAATCTGAGATTTTCCAAAATGGTACTTCTAAAATAAGAATGATGAAAAGGACAGGTTGGCTCATGTTAATTTTTCAAGAAGACTATTGTAGCACTTCTTAAAAGGACTTGTTTTTCTTTTCTCAGGGTATAAATTGAAGTGTTTTATATAATCTTTTTCTTTCTTTTTTTCTTTTTTCTTCACTTGATTTACTGATATTCACTAACTGCTGTAAAAACATTGGTAGCTCATGCTTTGCTAATCTGAATTGAAAATTCTCAGCAAAGGTTTAATGGAAGAGACTTGCAATGAGGTTTCTTCTTATGCAGATTCCCTTTCCTTAAAAGATAAAGCACAAAGATAGCTAATATAAAAAACAGTATTCTAAAAGTGTAATTCATGTTACTAAATAATAATTACTCAACAAAATGAAATGACATTTTATAATGCATTACAATTATTTATTTACTTACTAATTTGTAAGTTTTGTAAATTTTCTCCTCCAAAGAAATGTAGCATTAAAGAACGGGCCAGAAGAAGAGAGGCAGAATTTTAAAATTCTGCATAAGACCTTAAAATAGCAGGAGAACAGTGAAGGAGAACAGTGTCTTTATTCTCTGCAGGAGTTGGCTGAGGTATCAGAACTAGCAACAGTCAACTTCATTAGAAATAATATAAGTTAGTCGTATTTCATACCATAGAGTTCCCTGTCCTAAGAACATCGCAAGGGTTGTGCTCTGCAAAAACTGGTTTTACAATCCCATAATTTTTTGCTAGGGAAGATCATATCATGCAATAGCTAATTATTGTAAATGACTTCTAAAGACAGATGGCTGAATGATGAAACATTTGAGAAGTGAATGGAATCACAACAGCTACAGCAATATTTAACTGAGTATATACAGACTATTTTCAGGCTACGGTAACAAAAAAAAAAAAAAGAGGCAAAGGTGTGCAGTGAGCATCCTCTTCAAACACAAGACAAAACAAAACAAAGCCAAAAAAAACCCCCAACCCAAGACAGTAGAACTCTGAGTCAAATTCTTGGCAGAATCTATAAACCATAACATGCAGTATCAGTCTTTGGGGCAGGTTAAGTCTCATCGTCTTCTCTGTCCATACCGTCACAGTGCACTTTGGGATGCTAGGAGTTGTGTGTGGCTTATGGATAAGCCACGATGATCTAATATGTAGGATGACATACAGGAAATTGAGTGTATTAATGTAATTTAGTAAATGAGTGTAATAACAGAATGATTATATAATAACAAATGAATGCAATGCACTGACAAGTGTTCCATATTAGCTCATTTGAAAATATTTTTAACTTGTAATGCATAAACAAACTATCAGTTATTTCTCTATTTCTATATTTTTTAATGTTTAAGGCACTAAACATTTTGAAATGAGAAGAAACACTTTTAACCTTTTCTGTAATGTCTGATTGACTTTGTAAAGCCTATCACAAAATGACATTTCCTATTTTTCTACTTATAAACTTGGTTAACATTGCTTATGTGTTTACATAAAAATAACATTTCTTTGCACAAAAATACTTCTATTGACTTACCATTTCTGCAGCTGTCACTGACACTGACTTGCACTACAGCTTTGAATTTTCATGCTCTCACAGTTCTAATGATAACCAGAGGGACTAATTTGAGTAACACTTTTGAATCAGAGGAAACATACAATTGCTAAGTAAGCAATTAATAGAGACAGTATCTTCTCCTATAATACAAAGCAATAATATAGTATTAGCTGTTCTAAAGCTCCTCAACATGTATAAATAACAAATTATATGGTATTTAGATAGTTCTAGTAAGTATTTAAAAATGTGTTTTTCTTCAGCTTCGGCACAAATGGTGATGATTTGTATAAACACTAAGACAGTAAAAATTCATGTGATAATATTGAACATATATGTAATGTCAAGTGTTAAGTCACGGTACTTTCAAACATTGACACATGCTGCATAAATCAAAATTTCATACTCTTCTCAATCCCTTATGTCACAACTTTAACATCACTATATGTGTCATTTGTTTTAACACGTACTCTGAAAACCAAGGAAATTAAAAGCTAAATAATATGGGGGTTTTGTGTTTGTCTGGGTTTTTTTTCCCCCCCTCTTACGAGGAAGTACACACGTTCTGTCCACAGCATTATTTCCTCCTTGCCCAGGAGCAGATGACTGTAATATCTTATAGTAGGTACCTGTGCACAGAAGGATTGCTGAAGGGTCAGTGGAAAGCTGGAATGCCTTGAGCAACAGAATTACGGGTGCAGAAAGTTCTATAATACTTTTTGACTTGATGACAGATGACTCCTTATCCTATCAAGTCCATACAATTCTGACAATATGGGCTAATATCTATTTCCGGTATCCAATTAACCACAGAACTCTTGGTAAGACAGAACATTATATTTACAATGATAGCTCTTTAACTCCTTCTTAGAACAGCTCAATATTTGGTCTTGAGAGGGCTGCCAATCAAGTACAAAAAAGGCTGCCTTCGAGACAGCTGGGTACCATTTCTAAAGAGACTAAAAGAAAACACTGTAAATACAGTCATCAAAATAGATGAGTCTGCTCTACTACACTCTGAGAGAAAAAAACGCGAAGGAATAATCTTTGCCACTGCTCTTGGCTGAGACTGGGAGAAGAATGCCTTAGTGTCATGATGTTTGGGTCCACGAAGTTTGGTGCTTAGCAGGAGGCAGAGATCACCTTTCCTCAAAATTACAGAGCTCTGACCACGGCTCCTCCGGTCTGCAGAGAAGGTCTGGCTGCCCCTCGGCAGCCCCTCACAGACCGCTCCCTGCGAATAGGCAGTGGCTTCATTCCTTTCTGCGGCAAGACTGCTGCGTTTTCCTGGACTTCCCTGTTTGGAGTAGGAGGGCACAAAGGAGGTGAAGACCTCTTCTTCATCACATTCAATCTATTGATCAACCTGAATGTATAGGATAAACCCCCAGCTTCTCCTCGCAAACCCAGAATACAACCTATTACTAATCTGAACGTAAGTGAAGGTTTCTGAGATGATTGTTACTAAGACATAGATGGTGTAAGGGAGACGACGGTGCGTGTTTCCTGATGTCCTGACAAAATTCTGTGTGAATACTTAAGAAGTCTCACAGCCATTTTGTTTGTGTAAAATGAAGAGATGTCTTGTTAATTGGCATTACCTGCTTCTGACATATTTGAAATGGGAGCATGTTGCTCCTTAATTATTACAAATGAAGTTTCTGTTCATTAAGTATAATATTAATATTTTCCTTTTCTTTTCACTCATTACTTCCTCCCAAATATTTTCCGCCTTGAAATTTTGTTCAAGTTATACACTTTAAAATTAAAATTACAAGCAATTTTTTTGTGTACTTAATGTTCCATATTAAACAAGTGGAATTTAAATTCTCATTTCCTTGATGTTCTGTTTTACGTTAAACAAATCGAGAATTATGCATTGATGGTATAAATATACATATAATCACTTCTTTAATTATGCATAAGATTGCTGCCTAACTTTGTAATATGTTTCTACAGTTACTGCAGAACTAAAAGATCTTAATTTTCAAACTGTTTTTCACAAAATTAATTGTCTTTCATTTCAGGTCTTTCTATTAAGTGTATTAAAGAAAATAACTATAATGGCCTTGACATTTACTTATGTGCATATTTATAGATTTTTTTTTGTTTTCTTTAATGTTCTTTTAATGACAATTTTTATGCTGTTTGAAGGATGGAAATGTAATTTAGAAATGGTTTTTAATATGCCTTCTGTTTTGTAAATATTGGAAGAGACTTGCAGTGTCATAATGATTGTTTCTCTATGCCACAATGAAAGATTTAATACAACATACAAAAAAAAAAACCTCACAAAAATTGATACAACTACTTCATCAGATTTTCAAGCCTAATAGAGGTGACCAGCTAAGGGCACTTGTTTCCTGTCCCGCTCTTCTGTCAGTTCTGAACTGAATTAAGTGATTTTCAATCTGGAAAACTCAAGTCATCAATAAACTATGACAATGTGTGTTTGAAGTTTCTGCGCATTATGTATATGCCTGTTAAGAGCCATGCCTTGGTGGAGCAGCACCACAGCCCCTCTCCTGAGGCATCAGTCACCCACTGCTGGGTGAAGCTATGGGTGGAGGGCAGAAGGGGGCCAGGGCTGTGGAGAAGGAGGTGTTAAAGGAAGACTGCCCTGGGAGGGGATGGATGGGGGCAGTGCTGGTTCCTGTGGCCCTCAAAGAGGAAGGAAGGTCTTCTGAGTGTACTGCTGCAAGAGGCTGAGGGCTACACAGAGGAAGGAGATCTTGAAGCAGAAGGCTTGGTGACAGACCTGAGCTGTGATGTTTCAGCAGAATCTTAACTAACCATAAGTTAAGGTGTGCGGGACAATAAATTTTAGCCTACTATGAATAGCAGGTGCTAAGCTGCACTGCAGATCGCTGTTAGTTGCAAAAGGAATTGCTGCTAGTTGGGTAGGTAGAGCCATCATCCCCCTTGGCTTGTTTTCCCTCGGAAAGCCAGAGCTGGCCAGCTGCCAGCTGGGTGGCTGGGAGTGCAGTGGGATGAGATGGCTGAGCTGACCTGCCTGCTGGCTGTTGCCGAAGGGGCAGCACTGCGTCCTTCGCTTCTTCTGGCTGTGCATTCTCTCTGCTTCTGCTTTGTCAGTTGGTGCTTCTCTGACCTTTCTCTGGGCCAATTCAGTTCATTAAACCACTGGCAAACTAACCCAACCAAAAAAGCAAATAGCTTTCCGCTGGATTAATGAGTCTGTTTACTGAGGGGTCAGATACATGCCAGAGCTGGAATGTGAGGGAGAGGAGAATGGGACTGCTCCTTTTGGCATCAGAAAGCTGTTAAGTCTGCTCAGTTGTCCTGAAGCACACCCTTCCAACCCCAGTGTGACAATGCAGATAAGGCCAATCAAAAGGCTAACCCCTGCTGAAAGGGATGCTCCTACTTCCTTCCTCTCCAGCCTGGCTTTGTGCTTCTCCCGGCACTAATGCTTATTTAATCCTACCACCAACTAGTTTGGGGGAGATTACTGCATTCTTTTGTTTGTTGGGGTGGCTTTCTAACCTACTTGCTGAAGGGTCAGATGGTAGCAGGGAAGTAGTGGGAATGCGTGGCTGGACTTCCTCTTAACGTGTCAGTTGGCCTTTGAATCGCCTTAACTGCTTTGTTAGGCTGAGCTCTGTGGTTCTGTTGGCTAATTATTAGCAAGAGCTGAACCCCAGAGAAAGATGAAAGCAAATCGTGTGGGCCTGCAGTCTTGAGGGAGCTGTTAGCATGGGAGTTGCTGACAACTGATGATGACTTGGATGGTCCTCCAGCCAGGTTAAGAGGTTTCAAGTGAGAAAAACTCTCATCTGGGTGATTGAAAGCTATTAGAAGGAGGCCATGTGGCAGAAAAGACAGCTGCACGAATGGGTAAGACCGGCTTCCTTACCAGTCAGCAGTTGCATGGCAGCAACAGCTCACTGAAGTGGAGTACAATCCGCCTGTAAAGTGGAGCTTACTACAAGTATTTGTGTGTATACACATACATATATGCCTTCAAGAAACCCTGAAACTAGAATCCCAAACCTCAGCGAGGGACCAAGTGATGTCCCAGTGAGCAATAAGGAAAGCTGCAAATGTGGGTGACCAGTGAAAGCGTATGTTGAACCACCTATGTTGAAGTAGTTGTGGAAAAACAGAACAAGAGCTGGGAGCTGTTTTTCTAACTTAAACTTGATTACAGACTGCTCCTTGGCCAAGGCATCTATGTTTAACTTATTTTACCATAAATGAGGAAAAGCCTCCTGCTTGCATTCAGAGACCCAAGCGGGGCCGTGAACAGTACTGAGCTTATGTTCATTCAAGTTCTCTTGGGGGCTTATGCCAAAGGCAATGTTGGTTTGGTTTTTTTAGTGGGGAAAACAATCAGGTTACAACAGGATAACACCTTGTCTTATAAAGCCAATAACAAATTCACAAAACTTTCTATACTAGTCCTTCTCAGGCTCACCTTCTGCTTCCACGAGCACCTAACTTCTTTTCCCTGAGGTGTTTTTTCTCTGATCTACTGCAACATTTTCCTGTCTCTGACAGACTGGGCAGACCTACATCCAGCCACTCATTCTGATCATGCGGGGATGAGCCAACTTAAAGAATCATGTGTGTCTACCACATGGAGTAAAAGTAGTATTGAGTTGCTTTTTATCTCTGCCAGTTGTTTATAAAACACTTGTTACGAGTGATTCTAACAGTGGGTAAGATTTCAGCTAATTTGTAGTAAGGCCATACATTCCAATATGCATATTCTTCCCTAGATAAGTTATTATGGGACAGAGTAGTTCTCCACACTTAGCCTGTGACGGCTGCTTTCAAAAGGAGATGCTCAGGCTAGTGAGCAGCCACTCTGTCCTGGCATCACAGGGACCACTTCTGCTCTTGCAGGTTTGCTGTTCACTGCAGAGTGGATGAGCGACACTGAGCTGTTGACCTGAAGAAACTGCTTTTTTCAGACCTGTGAGCATGCTGGCCCTAGGAAATAGAAGTACTGAAATCGACACATTATTTTCTTATGATTCTCTTAAGGTAAAACGTAGTAACTGTGCTTTAGGACAGACTTACTGCTCTGACTAGTGAAGACAGTCTTGATGACAAGCACTGAAGTAAGCAAGCAGGCCAAGCACACCCCAAGAGAGTGTTAGAAGATTCTTGTGGCAATATTCTTGTTAATTTTTGAGACAGATGTATTGGGGGTGGATGCTTTGGATACAGGTTAATTTACCTTAGGTTCAGGTATGACCCATAATGAGGATAGACATGCAGAAAATAAAAACAGAGTGGCACCTGGTTGCCACTCTGGCATGCACAATCTGTACAGATTTAAATTATTAACACATTTAATGTCCCTGTATCCAGTGAATTTGCAGAGTCCAACAAATTGATTATTTTTCCAGGGAGTTGATTTGAATTCAATGAATTCTTTTATGATGAACTTTGGGTCAGGCTTAGGTCGATGTAGTAGTTCTGAGCCATAAGTGCCTTTCGGGTAGTGCTGTGATGAAAAATGAGTGTTTGTTCGACATACACTGCAATAAATGGTGAGTACTTTTTTGAGGCAGCATGATGATAAGACATAAATTCTAAAAAGCAAAGGTCTGTGCTTTGGCTAGCTGTTAATAGAACACAAGTAATTATACTTGGAAACTAGGAAAACAATTTTAGTCTCTAGAAAATAAGACTTGGTTTGGAAGCTACTTTTTGCTTCTTGACCCATGTATGATTTATCATCCTTTATCTTGAAATAAAGACACAGGACAACAATTACAACAGGATTTGTACTACAACTATCAAAATGGAGTTCGAAAACATGGGTGACAGATGAAAAGATCTCACAGCTCTCCCCAAAAAGGCACATTTGCAACTTTCAGAAGTCATTAAATGACTTGAAGATTCAGTCCTGCTGCTTTCTAATGGGTTTGCGCTTCTAGTTCACAATAGAACCAGAATGATTCCAGAGATACAAGATGTAGAAACTTCGACTTCCCCAAACTTCTGTGACATGTAGACTGTGAAATAAGTTGCTGAAGAGATGGTGCTTACCTATGTTTCAGCAAACACTTGATGATTAGGAAGCATCATATGGCTTAAAATGTGTACCTAGCACACGTATATGATGACTGTCAAAACTCTTTTATTAAAACCTAGTAAATATTAATATTTCTTGGATAAGTGTGACGTTTGGTCATTTTTTGGGGACTTTTTGGTTTACCTGCTCCCATATATATACTGCTCCCATGAGAGCAGAATACTTGCCAAACAATAACAAAGCTGATTTCTTTAAAAAAAAAAAAAAAAGAAAAAAAAGAAACAAAAAAGAAAAAAGAAAAAAAGAAAAAAGTGGCATTGCTATTTTAATGGTAGTAGAGTGTTTGCCTATATTATCTGTGAATTACCAGGGAAATTCTAGGTGAAATAATTCACAGGTTGAATGACAGGAATAAAGCTACTGTGGAAATGAAAGCAAAAAATAGGGCCATAAGAATGTGGCAAATAAAAATACTGGGTGACAAATAAATGCATCTTGGTAGATATGTATATATGGTTTTTGGAGTTCATATTCAAACTTTGCAAACAATTGATAATTTGACAACAAATTTCAGGTTATCATTCAAAATTCAAATACAAGTACATTTTATTCAATGGCCAATGTGACTAAAACTTCCTGTCACAAAGAAAAGAAAGTGTTTTGGAAAAGAGTTAACTATGTTTATAAGCCTTCCAGAATGTATGTTTTGGTGCACTGGCAATATTACCAAATATTGCCAAAAATTACCTTAGTTCCACTACAGGAAGAGATGCTTTTCCTTTTGCTTCGTAGTCCAATAATGATAGAACTTCTGAAGAAATAAATGTCTGATAAAATTTCTCTAAGTGGGTACTAGCTATAGCTCTTGAAAGTGATGGAGGCTTGGACTCTTCTTTCAGGGCCAGCAAATACCTGCTTACAGCACTTCCCAAAGAAAAGATTGACAGGGATTCAGGACACATCTGTGGTGTGATGACTGGGGTACAGCCTGCCCCACGAGGCCCGTTTTGTTTCAGGCTTGTGGCTCTGAATAGAGTCAGCTACTTAATTGTGTTTTCCACTTTTAAAGGGAGGACTTAGCTGGGAAGGGGAAAAGGTTTGGAGGGAGGGGTGTGAATATGAGGAATCTCTTCTGGATTTTCTGATGAAGCTGTACCCTTGTGCTAAAACACATGTTGAAGTTGGACCTAGAAGCCTCGATTACCTCTGGTTCAGATAATTGATTCATGACCTCAGGCATCCTGCATCCCCTTTCTTATCAATTTATGTGATAGCAGGGAAAAAAAGTCCCTTTTCCTGTCTGTTGATTTTCAGTCTAGGTCCTTATATCCATAGGATAAGTACTTGAGGCAGAAAGGTGAATCAGATCACCTCAATGTCTTTTCTCGCTTTTGTTCTGGTTGACGCTATCGAGTCACGTGGAGCTTTGTCTCACTGCAGTGAAACAGTGTACTGCCACGGTGTAACTGATGCTCTGATCTCAACGTAATCGCGGTGGTGCACAGCATTAAAGAAAAAAGTGTTCCTTGTACAGCCTATCCAGGTGAATTTTAGTGGGTGCTAGGGCAGGCCTGTGGAGGTAAGGGGTGCTCTACAGCGACTGAAATCCGGTGAGTTTTGGCTGTTCCTCTGGGGAGAGTTGCTGAAGGCAGCAATCACTGCAAAGAGCCTCGTAGTAGTTTAACTGCTAGTTGCTGGGGAGTATCTTCTTGATAGGAGTATCTTTTTGAACAGGATGTCATACTAAATGTGGTGCTATTCTCATGTGTTGTTTCTTCAACACCTATAAATGAATGCTTTCTTCAGTCTGGCAAGTTGAATATTTAAAAAAGACTTCTGGTTTGACACAGAATAAACTTTTACACTTTGGCTTATCACTTTCAGAATCCTTGCTTGGAGTTGTTCTAAAAAATGATAGTTTTTAAAAATCCTATTCAAAGAAACAAAATTTTCAAAAGGCATTTTGATGTTTTGTGGAGGCCAGTGTCTCTGGCAAGCAAATATTTCTCAATATAGGTGGCTGAATAATTGATACAAACATTTATGGAAAAGATCTACTTCAATGATGTTTTTCAGAAAAATGCATTTTTAGACAAAACCCCAACAGAATATTTTCTGGCATCTTTACATATGAAACCCCAGATCACGTGTGTTCATTATGCTCATATATAGATTTTCTTTAATGCTCTGTTTTATTCTCATGTGTCATTGTTGGAAAAAACATTACACTAATTAATACCTTGTAGGGTAACTTTATTTCGGGTGGATACTTTAGGTATTGTAATTTTAATTTATTGTGTAGGATGCGTTTGCTCTTCTAAAGCCACGTAGCTGCTGTTACTCACTCATATGTCTTGACTAAAACAGGTCATGATTGTAATTTGGTGTAGGAATCATAAATGCTTTATATGCTATAACACTTGTAAACACTTCCACTCTCAGGGTATTTTCTCTTGTCCTAGAAATTGCAACAACTTGTCAATCGCTTGCAAAAATCACGAAGTTCACTTGTAATTAAACTTTCTACTATAACTCTGTAAAATAGTGAGATGTCAAGTTACATTTGCATTCTCAACTCAGTTTTTATTTGCTTGTTTGAAGAAATTATTCTTATCCATGAGAAAATTTACTTCAAGTAGCCACTTACATGTGTAAACTTAATTGTTTTGTGTATAGAAAACAATGAACAATGACAGCCTTTATACTTGAATGGCAGAGCTAAAATTGTTTGGCATTGAAGTAGTCACTTAAAATGAGCATAAAAAGCTGGTGTGGAGGTATCAGTTCAGCCTTCCTGCAAGTGTTACTAATTTTTTCTGTTCAGCAGATATGAGCTTGCTGGATAAATTTAATAGGATTTGAGATCAGTTATACTCTAAATAGTCTGCAAGGAGAAACAGGTCAGAAATTTAGTTACTTGCATGATGAGTTGTTCTCTGTGAAGATTCTTTGATCAGGGGATGATAGTTTTGTAAATTTTATGGAAACACAGGTGTTCCATGAAATTTGAATATCATGTCGAAACAAGCTTGAATAATGGAATGATGAATGGGGAGTGAGCATAAGATTGACAGTCTTGTAAGAGGTCCCAATAAAAGAACATTTCCTACAGGCCAGAAATACTTCCATGCCACATCATATTCATCCCTAAAACTTCTGAATCACAACTCAGTTCTTTGGTTCACAAATGAAGGCAGACTGCTGTGGTGGTTTCTCAAGCCAATGGGCAACCTCTGTCCTGCCCATCTCTTCTCACTCCCCTTAGCTGCATAAGCCTGCTGCCTTCCCGAGGACAGATTCAGGGATGGGGAGAGACAAGGGAGGATACAGTGAGTGCCTCCTTCAGTGCACAGAAAGAACTAACAACAAAACCGCTAACAAAAGCACCAGAGATGCCTAACCAAGGCTTTTCGGATTTGGGGAAACAACGCCTGGTTAACTCCCTCAGGTTTAAAAGCTTTGCTCTCTCTGCCGTGGAGCTCAGTCCACAAATGACAAGAGTGTTGTGCAGCTGTAAGAGGCTCAGAGCTTCAGACCCTGGATGCCTGAAGATGTATTCTAGGAAAGAAATCCTTGCTTTTCCAGAGGAGTCTGGAAATGTAAGGCTAACACCTTAGAATGAGATTTATGGGCTATCCCTGCAGAGTTAAGCTGTTGAGAAAACAAACTTTTCAGAAAAACTAATCATGAACATTTTCATTTCTTTTAAAAGGAAAGTTTAAAGAATGTTGGCTATGTAGGAAATTCAAAATTTTTTTTCCTCATTTGTAATGAAAAAATGTTTAGAATAAAATATTTGTTTTCTGATTTGCAATTAAAAAAGATTGGAATTTCTCAGGAACAGTGATCCCAGGTTTGGGGGTTTTCCGTAGCTGTATCTCAACTCCAAATCTGGACAAGAAGCAGGTTTGAATCTACAGTTCTGAGATCAGCCATCCCTTGTTTCTCCATAGTCTGGTTTGCAAGTAAAGGAACACCTAGACTTGGGACCCAGCTTTGGGATCAGTCTCTTTCACAGTTTACTGGTAAAGAAAGATGACACTTGACAGGACAAATCTGAAGACAGCACGGTATCAGAATTTTCTAATGTTTCAAATAAAGGTTTTTTAGCCTCTCTGTTAAGGAAGTTTTCAAAGAAAGGCTGTGAGACACTAGAAAAAGTGAAACATATCTGAGATTCAAAAGTCTGAGAATTGCTATTCCATTTAAAGTAGTAGAAATACGGGTTAAATGAAGTTTCTGCTCTTATAAAACACCTAGTAAGAAAGCAACACAGAGTATATCTAAAAACTAATATTTGACCAAGCTCCACTTTATGTCATTTTTACCATTTTAATACTTTCATAGAAAAAACTGTTCATATCACTGCTGTGGCTTTAGTTGAATTTTAAGTGAAAATTCAAAATTTTAAACAAATAATCAATTGCTTGAGTTTCTGTTTTAAAAAATTACAGATGGTCCGTTATAATGTCTGCCCCCTCCAAACTGGTCTTTCTCAACACATAAAAATTTGGGGGACTAGACTATTAATAAAACAAATCCCCTCAAGTCATGGTTCATTCAAAAAGAGGTTTTTAGCTGATAGACCTAACAGTGCAATGGTTTGCATAAGACTTTGTTGTTGTTGTTGCCGCACAGTAGGCTTGATTACACGTTACAGGTGTGAGCTCTCTGTGCCAAGAAATTGTACAAGCAAATCTGTCAGTTCTGTCTGTTGCTTCAGACCTGTTTAGAAGATTCAGTTGGATGCACCTTTGAGTGCCATTTCTGTAAACAGGAAAATACGTAATGTCAGTAGATGGTGCTCCAGAGTACAGAGCTTATTTCCTCGGTTTTTATAAAGCTGGCTTAGCTTTTGCTGTGCCCAGAAAATGGCTTCCTTTGTGCAGTACTTAGAAATGTCCACAGATTTTATTTACTTATTTGAAAATTTAATTTCTATGGAAGTTTCTACTTTCTACTTTCCTATATTTGTAGGTGTGGCCACAATACTAAACCCAGGCAGTGCAGGGTTAACAGTTGGACTTGATGGTCTTAAAGGTCTTTTCCAACCAAAATGATTCTGTGATAAACAATGCAGATGATGCTAAGGACATTGGTCAAGGAAGTTTTCTCATGCTCTTTGTCTAGATGATGAAGTGAAGACAGGGCAGGGTAGATGATTAAACATTCGTGTTTGTTAACAAAGCAGATATTCTGGTTCACATATTAACTTTGTGGAAAAGATTAAAATTTTTGACTGCACTGAAGCTATCTTGGTGCATTAGCAGAACATCTAGTCCTCTAAGCTTATATTACATTATTCACTACTTATCTTAAAATTCTGGGGGTGCTTGGGGAATTGATGGGGGCGTTTGGGGAATTGGTAGTGGTGTTTCTCAGTCTAGATTCAAATTACTGTGTTGTAGTATCCATTTAGAACAATAACACAAAACTAGGAAGCTTCATGCTGCAACATGGAAGTCAGTGTACACAATTATTATCTTTTTTTTTAATTTAGAGAGAAGGTTTAAAATTCTACTTTAATTAATATTTAGCACCCTGCAATTTTAAGTGTTTTTCCCTTTTTCTAACTTTTGCCAATGATAATTTTCATTAAGAACCATAAAAGTTAGTATTTTTTTGTTGGAAATAATGTTAACAGTTTACCCCCTTCTGCCACAGTAGAGAGAGAAAGAAGGATCTGTCCTTCAGTCTGTTCATGGTATAGTTAAAAAAAAAAAGAAGTATAAACATTGAATTCCTGAGCTTGCTGTGAGATGGAAGGTCATTAACAGGGCACTTGAGCAGATTGGTATTACCAGTCAATTGAGACGCTGAAACATCTTAAATGGCCTAATGCAGCAACTAAGTGCTTCTTAAATTCCAGAACTTTTACTTGAGCAGGGCATTCATGACCAAAATGAATTTCCATTTCCTTCAATAAATGCTGTTTTTATACAGCCATACTTGAAGAGGCAACATAGTGTAAACATAGCAGTTTGAATCTATCTCCACGGCAGCACTAAACTAATTTGTCAAGTTATAAACATGAAATCTGAGTCTCAGCTAAATATATGTGTTACACACTGAATTAATATAAATGGCAGGAGTCTGTGTGTTAATATATACATGCAGTGTCAACGTAGCCCTGTCAGATTAATCAACATGCAAATTAGAATGTTTTCAACCTTTGGGAAGCTGAAGTTTTACCGGAGTCCAATCAATTCAGCATTATATAAAGGATAAATTAGATTTAACTTAACTTCTTGACGTTCTAGAAGTAAATTTGTGCGGCAAGAAGGAAAAGGAGTGATAACTATAGTGAAGTCTGACGGATTCAGAATGCTAACACTCTATTTGGCAATACCGTATGTAGTTGCTCGCTTGCACCGGAGTCATATTTCCATCAATTAAAAATATGTTCTTCTGAAAGTTTAAAGAGTTTGTGAACCACTTTGAAAAAATATCCTAAAGTAGGTCTACGGTGTCTAGCAAATAATAGTTGCTGAGACTTCCTGTAGCTTTTTTGCTGTTGCTATCTCCTCCCTCTATCCAAGGTTATCACCTTTGTAACACAAGACAAAAGAGAATATGCACTATGCCCCAGCTGCTCCAGTTTACTATACAGCACCTTAATTTAAACACCTTGTGAGACTGGGCTTGCTTTGAGATGCCGGGCTGTGATTTGGAGCTGCTGAGTGAGCAGCATATGTTCCCTTTTGCTGACTGTGTGATTGACAGCCGTCTCAGCAGACGGGTAGCTATCAAACATCTGGGAGAGAGGAGGAGAGCAGGTGTATCTTAGCATCAGTTGTTTGCCTACTTCCACGAGTCAGAGATCTTACTCGACGTTTCACGAATTACCTCTCACATGTCTGAGAGATTCCCATCTTCTGTTTTGTGGGATAGTGAACAACTTAGTGACTGAATGCAACTGTGATCTGTTTGTTCCTTCCAAGTGAATCTCTGACAATTTTATCCTAATTTCAACAAGGAGGTTCTAAATTAAGTGGGCTTCCCTTTTGCGCATCTGCCCTCCCGAAGTCTGTGGCTGTAACACCCTTGACAAGCATGGCTTAAAGAATTTTAAAGATGAAAAGCTGTCATGCTCTAAGGACCAAAGCACAGATCCAGTGCTGCACTCAGGTGTGCCAAGGCCACTCACCGGTACACCTACAGGTAGTGTTTTAGTGCACCCTCCTCAGTGAAAGCCTGCTCTTATCTGAGGCCATATGTTACACTAGATTATAGGAAGGCCAATACTAGGGCAAAGGCAGCTGCCGTTTATAACTTCCCCTTTTTGTCTTCCTTTCCAGTGGCCCTTCCTCACTTGGGGAAGGCAGAGAAAGAGAGGAAAGAAGAATATCTGTCTATACAGTTAAGTAAAGCTATGGAAAGAAAATAAACAAGGACTTGTTGAAACTATGAGATTTTGGAAAGGGTTTGGAAGGAAGAATGAACAGAAATCTAGATGTGGCACAGAATTGTGACTTACAACTTCTGAATACTTAAAGCCCCTTCGTATTCCGAAATGGAAAAAAAGTTCAGTTGCATTGCTGCGTTTTAAAGATGAAATCCAATTTTTTTTTTAATAGAAAAGGCTTTTATTTCTAAATTCTTCTGTTGCTGGATGTGAAGTTTTGGCTGCTTAGCTGAGTAATCGGACTGTGAGCATATGAACACATTAGCAAAACCAAAATGCAGCAAAACCAATACCCAGAGGTATTGACTTATAAAGATTCTTTCTTAGCATTTTCAACCTTATCCATATGTTTGTACACAACAAATTCTGATCTCAGTTCCCCAGTCTAATATATTTAGCCATTGTCTGACCTTTCAAAAGCAGTGTTTCTCTTTTGTGAGAAGTCAGAGACAGCATGTCCAATGTCATGGCTAGTCTGATGTGCACTGGATGTATGGTACGAAAATGGATCAGCCATGTATGCAGTGAATGAGAGCAGAGGTGCATCAGACCTACAGTGTCTTTAAAACGGAATGCAGTGATGCACGCCTGGTGATCCCTTGCCCTGCTTTTTGGACACCTTAAAGTTTGACCAGAGCAGCTCAGACACTTGGCAGGAAGTGGAATGATGGAATTGCTAAAGAAATGTAAATAAAGCAAATATCTAAAAAGCATAAGTTCAAACTCTGTTTTTTTCCTCCTGTCAGTCAACCCCTAGGATGGGATTGATTTCATAGATAAATTTAGAATCCTGCACAAATTGTTTATGATGGTACCTGTATAAAACTGGTGGACTCTTCTAAAAAAGGGTGTGGTTTTTGAAATTTATTTGTTTTGGCTGTTCACTAAAAGCTGAGGGAGGAAAGATGGATATGCAGAGTAGACAATGTTCAATGCCGTAACAGGAAAAAACTCTTATTATATTTATTTTGTCTTGCTGTAACAGTAGGAGGAAGTCTGTGAAGGAAGAGGCGTTGTTCTGCAAGGTATCTCTCAAATCAACAGCCAAATCTGAGGATGGTACGTTTATTTGTTGTTTACCAGCATTGCACGGATTATGTATCTTGAGTCTAATCCTACAGTAAAGTTGGTCTCAAATCCCACAGGGTTGCTTGCTTATTATGGCACAAGATTCATTTCTCAGAGGATCTCATTTCAACTATCATATAACACGCTCCTTATCTGCTGATCTTTTGAAGTTCCAGGTCTCTGCATTTGTTCCTCTCCTGTGGCTTTGTAGCCACCTATTAAAGCTCTAATAGCATAGTTTAATGTTGATAAGTTTGGTATCTTCAGTATTAGGCGGTATGCCTTAAGGAAACATTATGTTCACCTGGTAATTTCTTTTATGTCTTTATGCATTTTTTAAACAAGTAGGTGCTGCACATTGCTTTGCTTAAAATTCTGTTTGAATAAGCACTAACCCCTAAATAAATAAATATAACCTTAATAAAGTCTTGAGTACGTCTGCCTGTCAATGGCAGTATTCCCACTAGCCTTAAAATTTGGTTCCTGAACCAAGAATATAAATGAAGGAAAAGCTGGTGGAAAAATTAGTGAATAAACTTTCAAAATAGATTATATGAAAACGTTAAAAAATATTATTAAATGTCTTGAATCTGGATTGCTAGTTCTAGATGGGGGGATGGGGGGATGGGTGAAGGTAGACTTTAGTTCATTTGACAACACAATACCTAAGAGTAAAATAAAAAATTCTTCACAAATTAGTTTAAATCCTAAAGCAAATTTCCCTTGGATATCCTTTTTCCTAAACAGGATTGAAAAAGTATGAAAATCTAGTATTCAATACAAAGACCAGCCTGCTTTCTGTCCGGTTTCAGAAGCGACTGAAAATGGTAGTTTTGAAAGTGCGCGTATTGTTTATTCTTGTCAGCAATTTTAAAGAATAAAAGTGAAGAAAGTTCCCAGTATTTCTCAAGAGCAATGTATTTTCAGTAACTTGTTAATTATTGCCTGTATGTAGCACAGATGACTCAAAAGGGTGCTTAATCTGTATCTGATTAACATTTTACTACAGTGTCTTTCATACAAGAAGAGAAACAGCTGTGGAAGGGCAGAAGGGTCCGTTCTCTTCTGATAGACCTAGAGAACGTACGTACTCTCAAGGAAGCAAGTTTTTGTCAAATTTTTTAGGGGAACTCGGTGTTTTTTATTTGATGAAAAATTTGGTGGGACAGAGACAAAATATTTGAGGAGGCTCCTTTGAATGCATCATTTATTACGAGGTAAGTGGACTTTTTTTTCTGCTGGATGATAAACTTATACTGAGACTAGTCATAAACCAGTTTCAGCAAGACAGTTAATGAAATAATTGCTATAAATCGACCCTCATTTCATGTATTTCTGTGTGTAACGAAATTAGAACCTTGTCTGTAAATAATTTTCATCATGGTGTAGGTAATGTGTATTAGGCTGAGGCTGCAAAAAAAAAATTACATGTTCATTTTTCATCTTTAATTGACTTTCTAATTACGTAATCCTTAAAGCAAAGTAGAACAAATGTGTAACTGCCAGCTCACTGGACAAGGTTAATGGAGTAGTAAGTGTCTTCTCTGATACAGCACACAGTGCTGGATGTAATGATTACACCTCCAGTTTTATAATAGATCAAAACATAGATATAATGTTACTTCTAATGTATGGTATTAGATAATGCAACCACTTTAAAAAAAAACCAACAAAACATGACTTAGTGGTTTAATTGAACCAAAAGACTTATGAAAACATACGTAGGACAAAACATGTGAGCAATTGCTTAAAATTAAGCACCAAATTAAAGTCTGTAAGAGTCAAACACAATTGGAATCAAAACATTATTTGGTTTTATTAGTATAGGAATGAGTATATTTAAAATTCACTATTCCTGCTTCATTTTTGTATTATAAAATGAAATACTACTAATGTTCCTATTTAATAAAATCTAAGACAAAAAATCTGCCTTTGAGGTTGGCTAGTAGAGCTCAGCCTTTCGTTGTATGATATGGTTTCCAAAATCTAATAAATGAATCTTTCAGGATTTGAAAAATCACTCGAAAAGTAATCTTGGTAGGCTTTTTGCAGGGTGGGAGCTCAGTGCTATTAAGTTTAGCTCTTTAAAACATATGAAAAAAGAAGAACTGAGAAAGCCTATTTTATTTTTGTGTGGATGGAAAAATTATTCATCAAAAGCTACGGGACACCCAATTTCTAAGGAAATTGCATGACTTTGAGACAAGACTGGAAAATGTAAAACAAATCAATTGGAATAAGCAGCTTTTATAGACTCACAGGATGGTGTAGATTGTCCATCTTGTCCAACTCCTTGTTCAAGCAGGGCCACCTAGAGCTGGTTGCTCAGGACTATGTCCCAATAGCTTTCGAGTATCTCCAAGAAGAAAGACTCCACAACTTTCCTGGGTAACCTGTACCAGTGCTTAGTCATCCTGACAGTAAACAAGTTTTCCTGAATCTTCGAGGGGCCCTCCTGCATTTCATTTTGTGCTCATTGCCTCTTGTCCTGACACAGGACACCATTGAAGAGAGCCTGTCTCTCTTGTCTTTATACCTTTCCATCAGTTGTTTATACACATTGGTAAGACCACCCAAAATAAATTAGACAAGTCAAGTGGGAAGATTAATCTAGTAATTAAAAAGATATCTTGCTGTATTGAAGATCAATTTATGAGCTGATTTAATGCACTGTTTTTGTTCTGAGAGCTTCCTAGAATACAGTCCTATTCTTTCTACCACTCTTAAACATTCTTCTCCCGTATTTCTAAAATGTGGATTAAACTAACAAATCTAGTGGCAATAAAGGAGTTTTTGTGCTGTATTTTCCAACAGCACATCAAGAATAAACACTGTGCAATTAATGAAGTAGGATGTTGATGTATCTGAAACCAGTTGGACTGTTTTCCTTCTTACCTTAGCATTCTTAAAACCAGACTGAAGATAGACTCAGGCTTTTGTACACTGCTGAGTACATAGCCTTCCTGAAATCAAGGGCGTAATTTCTGTATTCATTTAGCTCTTTTGTTGGACCTTTAGAAAGTGACTTCAATGGCTGGCTGAAGGCTAAAAAAAGAGTAGAACTGGTAAAAAAAAAAAAAGTACATTTCAAAACATTTAAATAGGACATACACTGAGCAAACTGTTCCCAAGCGAATTATTAATTTAGCAAATTTTCCTTTCTCCCAAGCCCACGTAGATCCTGCCAGGAATATCCATGAATAGACTTTAAGTAGTTCATTATTTTTAATTTAATTTCAATACTTGTAAGCATGTCATGTACATATATCACGCTGCTGCAAATTTACAGGCTGCAAATTTACAGGCTGTTTAGAATATGGAAGCCTTTTCCATCTCTGAGAGGTTAGAACATTTTTGCGTTCTTCCAAATCTAGTCTTTGAGGCTTTAAAATATAATTTTAGTGGTCCTGGTGGAAGACCTGTTTTGAAGACAAAACCTTTACTTTGTCTGTTTTGATTATTGAAATCCTGTCTTAAATACCTATGGAGTACTCTTGTGCACCCAAGAAGATCTAAATTGCTAAGTCTTGGACCTCTGCTGGAGAAGCCTTCTTGATTAAGATTTCTCCCTCTTTTTTTGCTCCCCTCTATCCATATCTTTTCTTCACTCCAGGGCCTGTGAAGAATCAGTTGGGAACTTTTGCCATGGCACACATCTTCCCATAGCCAAAATGAGTTTTTCATGCTTCTTTAAGAGCTCCCAGCTTCTTACAAAACATAAACAGTCTTATTGTTAACCCTTTATCTATTTGCAACTCTGCTATGAGTAATAGTTACTTGTTCCATCTCTGGGGTATTATTCTTCCTGTTGGCCCTACTAAAACATGGATGAAAGAAGAATAAAAGGTTGAGAGCTTTCAGGATGGCTGGAAAAGGCAAGATGCCACCCACATATGAGTACGCCTCTGATTATTAAAGAGCTTGCTCTCCTTTGGTATTTGCTCTTAGAAACAAACCCCTTCTCGAATGTTTGCTGAGCAATTACTCAGAGTAACAAATGCCATCAACGTAAAACTGTGGCTCCAAACTGCAGAGCTCATCTAAGTCTGCTGGTGACCAAGGTAAGGTGATGAGGGGCCTTAGCTTTGGAGGGACTCCCAAGAAAAAGTTTCCTTCCATGCTATTATTTCTCATAATGCTTGTGTATTCTCACAAAATAGCAGCTTCTTGAAAGGTAATGTTCTCCCCTTTAACACCTTTCTTTAAAAACAAAAGAAAGAAATGATGGGGGGGAAAAATGCCAGCCAGAAGTTGTGAAATCTTTTTTGTGGCCAAGTACATTGTTGGATAAACCCCTGTGATTGTGGTATTGTTGTAATGCTTATTATTTATTCTACAGAAACTACAGCTCTGTATTTACTGAATATATAGTTATGGACTTTAGAACATTTATTTACTTGGATGTCCATAATGGATCTGAATAAACTGCTGTGTAAGCACGCATTCAAGCATTTTTAAAAGAATACATATTGTTTACTTGATTGACCATACACAAAACCATGATAGAAGCACTATTGTTTGGCCAATACTGTTTTGAGGTCATGCCAGACTAATAAGTGAATAGGTATTCATAAGTGTTTCTAAAACATATATCATTTACCTGGTATTAGGAGTGTAGCTTTTCAAAAGTGCTTTAAAGTGTACATTACTAATGTATTTTCCCAATAGTGATTATGGTTAAACACTTGGGAGTTTTTTTTATCTTTAGAGAAAAAGTACCCCTGAAAGTGCTTTGAAAATTTTTAAAGCTTTACTGTGAATACAAAAATAGGAACTGCTATATCCAATAAGATGAATGTTGTTGTTATTAGCATTAAGAGCAATAGTACAGTAGTGTTTAGAGGCTGCAGGTGATATTAGGGCCCACTCTGGTCTGCACTGTGCAAATATACAGTTGCAGTACTTGCAGTTTCTGAGCTGATCTTTACAAATCCCATTTAGTTAACTGACTTCCCTAGAATAAAAAGGTTCAGCCTATCTGCTTGTATTCATGATTGAAAATAAAATTTTACGTTGAATAATTCTTAACTCTTTTTAAGAATCTGTTACACACATGCCAGCTTAATCTCTGATGTTGCTTTTCATTATTAATTTTGCAGTAATATATGTAAAGATGAGCATAATTTCTCCTCAAGAAATTAGTCTTCCCCTGAAGAAGAAAAATAATTACAGTATATTCATATTTTGACATACTAAAATAGCTTCATATTTACTGAAATTAATTAAGTGTTGATCAGACGGTGGCATTTTCTCATGTTTTCTTATCACCAGATCCTTCAATCTAAATGTTTTTCTGCTCTGGTCCAATGTGAGCATACTGGAATATGGATATTTGGACTTACAAGTGTCTTCAATAAGTTGTTCTAGGAATCCCACTACATATCTTTACTTCTGTTTTCTAGTCATAATTCTTCCTGTTGAACCGCAGCCTCTGCTTTTATTAGTCACCTCAGGGAATCTTTTTTTCTTTGGCACTACAGTTCAGAATATAAGAAAAGTGATCTGTGCTCTTGCAGCAACATACATAAACCATGTAAATTATGCTCTCTTTACAAAATCTCCAACTGGCTGTTCTGTTTGGAGAATACTTCATAATATTCATCCAGCATTTTCGAGTAGAAGTCTCTCACCTTTACTATTGCTCTATTTCTTGTATTATATAGTTACATTTTACATGTTTTTGTCTACAGTCAATTGCAAATATGTTAAGGTTGAATACATTACACTTTGTAAGGATACGCCTGAAGCTTGTATCACTTCTCTTAGAGATATGCACCCAGTGGTTATCTATTTTAAGATGATACCAGGGATTTTTTTCTGTTTATTGTCTCGTACTCTCTAAGTAGATGTACATTTCTGGTTCTGACCCTTGTGTTACACATTGCAACGGCAAAGAAGGCACAAAAATAATGTCAGCAGATTCATAGTTTATTAGATGGAAAACTGAGTTTTGCTTAGTTCTGTTTACATATGTTAAGGGTAGAGCCCTACCTGCAGGCAGGACTTTTCTATATGGATCTGATTTGGTATTTTCTGTTTCTGCAGGCATTTGAATATTGATAGGGAAACTCTTGCACTAATATTCTGTATTTAAGCAGCTGTGATCATGCATAAAAGCTGTCATTTGCTGCAGGTACTTTGCTATGTATATAACTAGTGCCCTTTTTTGGACTATCATTCCTTCAATGTTTAAGCCATTGCAGTCAGCTTAAAGGCATGATCACCTTCATGCAGCTTGTAATGAGTTCTGCACACTATTATTTTTTTCTTCTGTTCTTAATCTTATCCTGGAGATTCAGAAGACTGGGAAAGTAATTACCTCCTGACTACTGTTTGTGTTTCACATGACTTGTACTTTTTTTTCCTAATACTTGAGCAGAGAAATGCTTTGCTATAGATTAAAATTAATGGAAGACAGTAACGTACACATAGGATTGCAAATATGGTTCTGTTGTCAGCATGACTTAAACATTTGTGGGTGTTTAGTTTAATTTTTTGTTTAGTAGTCATCACCACAGACTGTTACACAAACCAAGCTTGTTAACAAGAGGGAAGAGGTACTTCAGCCATTCCTTTATATCCTCACTGTTATGTATCTGCCTATTCATGGCAAATGGTTTGGTTATTTTCTGGAACTTCGGAATAAAATGTCAAGGGAAAATTCGTGTCATTCCATTAGATTAATTTAATCTGGATTTCTGCATCAGATTAGAAAAGCATTTGGTCTACAAATACAGAAATACAAATATACAAATATAGCTTTGTTTTATACTGACAGCCAGCTTTTGTACAAGACAGTTGCTGATTTATGTCTTTGCTTGTTCAACAATAAGAACTTCTAAAGGTGCAAAACTGAAAACATAAACCTACTTCACCGGGCAAATGTTTTTTCTTAAAGGTTGTTGGTCTAGAAATAAATTGGTTAATTATCCTTGGGGATGGTGAACTTGCCTTATGGGAGGCTTGAGTGATGGCAGAGAGCTTATTGGGGGTGTCTTGAGAGCCACTTCCTTGACTTCTCCTGTCTCTCTCTGAAGACATCTTGGCAGTGATGAAATACTGGCAGTTTGTGATGATAGTCTTATGAAATGAAGTTATAGTACACACAGTATGGTTCCCTAGTGTTTTGTTGCTAAGTAGTGCTTGTGCATGTTTAATCCCTTCCTTGAAATTTCCAAAATAGAAAATAGACACCTGGAGGGAAGGAAAACTATTCATCTCCGACCTGAAATATGTTTTCTTACATTGCTAAATAAAGGACTACACAAATTCCCTTATTTACACACCCACATTATGCCAACGTACATGTTAACCTTTACAGTTGGCAGAAATTGGGAGACTGGCTGCCAGTTTCTGTTTTGTATAGATTGATGTAATCAAGCATGGCACTACAGTATGAAATATGTAACAAATGATGTTAGCGTATATCTCACAAGCCTGCAGTGCAGCACAAAAAGAGTGTTTCTAAAAGGAGAAAGCAAAGGGCTTATCTCACGCCTTGCTTATTCTTGTGCACTGGGGATCAGTTTGGGCCAGCGATTTCACTTACGTACTGTCTGCAAATAATAATTTAAAAAGAGCAAAAGTACAGAGGAAGAATCCCTTAGAGGGGGAGGGAGAGTTCTTTTCATGTCACATATGTAGATGTGTATTGTACTGGTACAATTAAAACAGGGATGAAGTTCTGCCCCTACTGGAACCAGTGGGACGAGATACCACTCAGATGACTTTAATGTGATGCAGTCCTCAAGACCATTTTCCTGAAGACACTTTATATCCAGTCTAGTATTCTCACTGCCAGCAAAACAGCTTTACGCCACAATGCAGATAACTTTTCAGATCTGTCCTTAACACAAGATATTTGAGACAGCCTCTGTTACTAACCTGCTGTAGTAGTGCTAAATTCCAGAGGAAAAGACTCAGCAATCAGTTTAACAAGGTGCTGGCATAAGCACAGTTTCCAGAGCAGAGTAGAAGGAAAGGGAACAAATACTCCTTGAAAGAGGAAAGCTATAGCAAATGGCTTTAAAAGATTGCTTTAAGGTACTCAACTTCCTTTTGCCATTGGAAACTTTTCTTTACAATATGGGAGAAAAGATCAGGTAAAAGTTGACGACAGGTAAGTATTTCTACTCAGCTGAAAGGACAGAAGGCGGCCAGTAAGTCTGGTATTTAAAAAAACCAAGAAAGGCAATTCTCTTTACACTAACCTAATGGAGGAGTTTTTGAGACTGTGAAGATATGACTTGGAGCCGTTCAACTCTGATAGCCTAAAGTTGTATGTCCAAAATGTTTTATCAGGAATAAAACATTTTAATGTTTTATTAAAACATAATAAAGATGTTTATTTAAGAATCTCAAATCTGATACATGTTTATGTAAATGAGCAAGATCAAGCTGAGACTTTAGAGCACTTGGATTTAAAGATGGTCTTATTTGAAAAATTAGTCTACTTCTTCTTTATCACATTTTACTGTTTTCTACAGTGCAAGAGGGACTTCAGGCACTGTTTCATTTGGTGTAATTTTGTTTCCAGAAAATGTCCATCTTTGCATGAAGATTTTGTTCAGCTTTAAGGATGTAAGAATGAACTTCAGGCTTTAAAGGTCAGTTTTCCTCTCACTATGGCATAAAATGGCCATTGCATAAAGAGTGAAACTGTTTAATTTTGGTAGACTGTTATTTCCAGTTCAGCTTGTGGTCCCGCTGCCCCCCAATCTTTAGTTTTTTCATTTTTTTGGTGTTCCTAAAATAGTCATGTTCTGTGACTTCAGCTGTTTTGAGAAAAGGCTGATGTCATTCTCCCCCTAAGCTGTCTGGTGCAGCATGAGCCCGGAGGAGCAAGCAGAAGACAACAAGATTTTGCAATCCATTTTAGAGAATAGTTGAAATATCTTCCCTGAAATTGGCAGCTATGTGCCGGCCCCTTCCATCTGCAGGCACTGGTACAGTTGGCAGTTTCCACCCTGCAAAATCAATCATGCCCCTTCCAGATTAAAGACCTAAATAATGTTCATGCATTTTAAGAGCATTTTTTAATTTCCTGATATTTATAACAACACTTGGGGAAACTTGACACTGAAATCTGTTTCCCAACTGCATTTGTTTTTCCCTCATGTGTGCACACTGATTTGTTATTGCAAGATTGCTCATCAATGCTGGGCTTTTTTTTTTTTTTTTTTTTTTTTTTTTTTTTTTTTTTTTTTTTTTTTTGTTTGGGGGTTTTGTTTAAAGAGAGAGGATTAAAGCACTCATTATCAAAACAAATATATATAAAAAAGATGAGTTTTAAGAAGTACTGAATCAGTGATAATGACTTCTTTAAGCTTTCCAATACCATTTTCAAAAGTCCCCTAACATACTAACTCCAGCTCTTCTTTTGTTACACAAGGCAAGTGAAAAACGAAACTGAAGAAGGAGGTTTTGTGCTGACCTTAGACCAGACATCTGCCAGAGCAGTCACCTAGTATAAGCTATAACACCATGCTCACAGTTGAAAATGATTTGGAAAGAAAAGCGATGAATGGGTTCTGGGCCACAGGAAGATTTTCCACATTGTTATGATCTGTTGTGTATACTTTGCACCAGCAGCATAGCGCAGGATGTGGGCATCTGGTCAGGCTGTCCAAGAGAGAAAAATACGTACATTCCTGAAAAGCACCTGAGCTATGTAACCAAACCGCACTATTGGAGAAATTTTAGGATTTATGTCTTCATTGGAGGTTCTTCTTGATGCATTGATCTTCAGCAATCATACAGTACATGTTTAATAATTTGATTTATGCAACTTCCAAAGAAATGAGTTTGGGATATCAGTTGCAAGATTAATTAATCTCCTGCTATCTTATCGCTTTAAAATAATGTTTATACCTACCTTGGTCGGATTCTTTACTCTCTGGAAAGAGACTATGGTAACTTCCAGATTGAGTCTCAACTGGGTGTGGAATGAAGGCCGTTTCTTGGGTTTATAACCGGCCTGATGTGATCCTTGCACATTTCCACCCCAAGTTTAATCTCTGGTTTGTGATAGCTCTCTTATGTTATTACTGAAGAAGCAGTGGATGATGCACTGCAAGATTGGCTAGGTGAGGTTATATTGTCAAGTTATTAAACTGAACAAAGGAGCTTTGATTCCACGTACACTGAGGTAAAATTTGAATAATGTCATAAGTGAGACTGCAGGTTGTTTTGGTCTGAATTTTGTGAGTTTTTTCTTTCAAATTTTTAGATTGTTAGGCTGTATTTGCTGTGCTAGAGTTCTGAGTGCATGTTTGATATGGCTGAAATAAGGTCTCTGCTTTGTTCAAGAGAGCACCATTTGGAAGATCACACAAGAATAGGAGAAAATTATGAAGGATAGTTGTCAATAATTTATAATTAGGTTGGTTTTGTGTTTACACTTTCACCATTATGACCATAAAGAAGTTCCTGGGTTATTTAGTCCCTGTGTGTACAATGTTTTAACAAACTTCTCTTATAAACTTAAATTCCACTGAAGCTGGTGGACTTGGAAAAGGTGAGATTGTGTTCCACTTGTCACAGCTTCATAAGTAGCTGGTATTAGAGGCATGAGCTATCACATCTAGCAAATTATTTCTACTTACTGCAAACGCAGTTCTAAAATGGCTCAGAATCTGAAATAAGAACAGACCTGAGTCTTTATCTAGATTCTTATCTGCTGGAGGGCAACCTAATTTCTACTGGAGTAATGATGGTAAGAGAAAATCAGTTTCTCAAGGCAAAAATCATGACTTAAATATTTAAATTTTGTATCTAAAGACAATCACAATGTGAGTGAAACCCGATAGAAATGCTGCAGAAATTTTCTTTTTTTTTAATAATTGTAACTATACTTGGGAGTATGTGCCGTGTTTAATCCATCCTTAAGATTTTTGGCAGTGTCTTCGAAGATTTATTTACACAGTCCTCCTGCTGATCATAAGTGGTTGTATCTGGTCAGACCAAAGGTTTCCTGTAACCAAAGAAACAGTCTTCAATATACGGCTAGGGAACGCGACTTTGGAACATGGCAAGAAATTGAATGACGCTTCTACCAAATAGCATCCTGTAATCTGTGAGATAGAGATTTGCTAAATCATATGTTATTTTTAATTTTTTTATAGTCCTCAGTGAGGTTTTCTTTCACCTATTTGTGCAGCCATTATTTAACTGCACATAGATTTCTAGGAAATGTGATAATTATTTTCTTTTTTTTTTAAATAGTTTTGGATGTTTCATTCTATTCGCTCTTCAATGTTTCCCTTCTATTTATCTGTACATCAAAGACTGTCTTGTGGTGCTGCCAGTAAATATTTTTTTGAGTTTTTTAAAAGTATCAGTATAATATTCCTAGTTATTCCACCTATCTGTTTTTTCTCTATTTGTTCTTGGACCTTTAACTCCTTAAGAAAAGCAATGTGTTGTCGCTTATATATGACAAAATAAGCAATAAAATCACATGATTTTTTTTCTTTTTTATTGTTTTATTTTTTAAGACATTTTCAGACTTTTCTTAAAGCTCTCTAATGGCCTGGAAGTTTCTACCTAGTACTTATTTCTTGGGCTTTAACACAAGACAATGAAATACAGGAAGCAAATGGGGCAGGGGTGAGCGAGAATTGAGGTGCCAATTTGTAAATGGTCTTATTTCTGACAGAAATGTTGATAGGTCTTTTGCCAGGCTTGAGAGCCAGTTGTTGTGGTGGCTGCAGTTGTCTTGCCTGTGCACTTACGAGTGACTGACAAGTCACTAAGATGATACATTTCTTTATCATGTGTGTGATTATAAACCATTATTTTGTGAGAGAGGCCCTATGCTTTTCCTAGTGTCTCAGCTGCTCTTTATAAAAGTTCTTCTGTCAAGGAATTCTTCAGACTTGTACAATAATGTATCAAGGTGGCAAACTCTGACAGCTTCAAAAGCTAGGTTTCATTTCATAGGGCTTTTAAGCTGTCTTGGATATGTACCTGGCAGACATTTCAGTCACTGTCTCTGTACTGTTTTCCTCATGTTTCTTTCCCACATGCCATGAAAATATTTTCCTTTGAGTATTTACATAGTAACAGTCTTCCAAGTGATTTCTTTCTTTCTTTTTTTTTTTTTTTGTTAGGAACAGCATTTTAATGGGTAATTGAGAAGGAACACTTCCTTTCTCATTAGACACTGAATAATTTGATCTCTGGCTAATGTATTTGGAAAATAATGTTTCAGTCTGTTATGATAATAATAAAGTAGAATTTTTTCTTCCACAGGTTTACATCTGTTTACACTCTTTTACTATCTCTTGAGTGGTATGATATGAAGTCTTTTTATTGCAGTTTTGTTTAAGAAGAGCCGAGCTTGTGACGGAACTGTCAATCAGCATTTAGTCATACAGTATCTGTTTCTATCCCTGTTCCTTTTAACACAGAGGGCTATTATAGTCTACATTACGGGATAGGTACTTTGGATATAGATATCCTTGAGGGGCAGGATTTATTATGAAAGAGGAGAGCCAACATAACATGAGACATAGTTTAAATGGCTGAATTTACCTACAAATTCTAAAAGTTAAATTAAGCAGAGGTTGCTTTTATACATGGAATTTTTCTGTCTACTAGCACCTTCTGTTTTATACTTGGATTTCCAAACAAGACATTTCAAAATAGGCTACTTTTTTATATAATTGAAATTATTTAAGATAATTTTGATGTTATATTCTTTGTATTAAAGCTGAGACTTTGCCTTTAAGCTCTGTTTACATACTCCAGTTGGCACAAAGCACTTTAATGTCAGTGATCACTGAAGCACGTTGTGAACTCCAGTGATATCTACAGAGACTGAGAACCTATCCCTGAGACAACTACCTCCCTTTTCTCCTTGTAATTACAAATCTTAGATGAAGTAAACACCTAATAGATACTTCAAGAAAAAAAACCACTTATACCTGTTTTGTTTTAGTTGTGTCCTAGACGGAAATAAAAGGAATTAAATTTCTAAAAATTGAATAGGTTATTATGACATCTGCACTCTCATACACACATGACTTCCTATGTGTGGAGGTGACGTAAAGTGGAGGGGTTCTTTCGATGTGAACTCAGTACATGAGTTTTGGACTCTCAACAAAATACTCAAAAATGTAGTTTACATTGTCAGGAATCCAGTTTCAGAAAGGGAAAATCTTTTCACATGTCTTATTATTTCAAATGGCTTAAAAATAACAAGGGAATTAAATCTGTCTGGTCTCTTGTTTTTGTTTATTAAAATTTATGGATTAGCTCTTGAGGTCTTAATGTCTAATGCTGCCAAGAGATGTGTCGCACCATGTGCAGTGCAGTGGCCGGGCACAAGGCAGTTAACTATGAGAAATACAGAGGAAACAGTGTCTCTCTTCACTATGAAGTTTCCTGTCTTAGCCTTTGGGCTTTCTTGAGCGTAGTTTACCCTGGATTTTGCAGTCTTTTGGGTGTTGTAAGCAAATAGCTGCTATAGTTTTACAAGGCACTGCCAAATCCTGTTTAAGCCTGGTTCTTTCAGTTAGGAATTATTACGAGCATTTTGGGTTTTGCACCATTTATTATTTCATGTAATTAAACACCCTCCCAATAATAGCGTACCAGTCCCTGCTCCTATAGGCAATTGTAAAAGAGTTGGCCTGTCATCTTAAGTATTTTAACAATAAATGCCAGCTTCATCTTAATAATAGAATATTAAATTGACTTTAACTGCTCTTAAACTTTGGATCACTTTGTAGCACTTAGAAACTACAAACTGGAGGTTTAGACTGGTTCCCAGAACCCAGGCAGTACCCAACAAATAGACACTAAAAGAAGAATGGGCAGTTCTGTTCCAACTCTTCCAATAAGGTTTCCTGTATTGTAATTTGATTTCTGATACAAGCAAATAATTAAGAATTATTGTTGAGAAGCAGGACTTTGATACCTTCGGATATGGATTTTTATGAAAGTAGAGAACTCAGCAGTCACAGAGTACTCATGTGAACTTACCTACCTGCACTGTGCCTGGGGAGGAGAAAAAATAAATGGTGTATGGATGTAATCCCCAGTAATTGCCTTAAATACATGAGTTTACAGAAAATTGTGTTCCATTTTGGAGTGTATATAAATGTTATCTTCAGTTTAATTAATGTATGCTATTAATCTGAGGCTTAATCTGTTAAAAATGGATTCACTTTAGCAGAAGTAGCTAAATTTATTCCCAACTACAAAATTAAACACCATACATTTTGCCTCTGTTATATATATGTACTATGAGTTATATTGGATCACAGCAGTCAGAGAGGCAAAGTTTCTCAGGTTCTCTTTTGGAAGGGAAAGATACATATTCCAGAAGAAAGGAAAAATATTACTCCTAGGAGAGGGGTTTTACCCTAGAAGAAGTAGCCCTTGTCTTCAGTGCAGTTTCAAGTGCATAGTTTTCCGAAACCAGGATGCTGTTTTTTTTCCTCTATATTTCTGTGCATCACACCATTATATAGTTCCACTTACCAAATATTCTTTTTAGGACTGTAACTGCAGCTGTAATACAAAATTTCCTATTGTGATAATGAAATTATATGGTCTGGCTATGTAGGTAGTAATACACATGCAGGGTATTGTGGAGTCAAGATTACAAACTTGTCTCTTGCCTGCCTCCCATGCTGCTGTGAAGCAGAATGCCATGAAAGACCTGAGTCAGGTGCGTGGATTTACCATTCCGAAAAGCAGACTGTGTCTACTAGAACACCTCCCCAGAAATTATCATTTCCCCTGCCTCTCAGAAGATACGGTATGGGGAGACAGCTTTTAATAGCAAAGGATTTTTCATGCACTCCTCTGCCAGGGTACTGGTAGCAAGGATCCTTTCTCCAAAGATTCCAGGCAAAGGCCCTTCACATGCCATAGAGTTACTGAGCTGCACAGACCAATGGTTTTGCTCTAGCTGTGCCATCAGTTTGGTTCTCTGGTGAATGCAGTATCAAAACAAGTATTTCTTCTCATGAAAGCCTGTATTTTACTGCCATTACTGTAGAGAAATTAATGCATCCAGACCCATTAATATATTTACTACCATTTATTTGTCTGTTCAGACAATAAGCGCTACAAGGACTTGACTGCCTTGTGGTTTGCTAGTCAAGTTTCTGATCTTGGTAGAGCTCGTGAAGTTCTTCTCTAATGCAAACTGTTTTTACAGTTACACCTTTCAGTCCTTGTTCCAGTAGAACACCACTGCATTGCAGTGTGTGGAAGAATGGAGAGAGGGACAAAACCTTGTTCTCATCACGCATTGTGTGCTGGTGAAACAGCCATGTAATTTCCAATGGCTTTTGGTGTGTGCAACAGATGGAGGTTCTCCTCCTCTTCTCTTAAACATCTAAGGTGAAGGATGATTGTGTATATTATGTGTAGTTAAACTAATATTCAGATACTGTGAAACATAAGAATTGCTGCTAACACATTATAAGAAAAAACCTCACAAGACACTGCTAGCTGTGTTTCAGCATTTTGACAAGACCTTGCTTTCTGTACGCAGTATTATGTGTATATATAAAATGCCAAAAATAATCACCAGGTGTACTATGCAAACTTACTCTATAGAGTCTAGAGTCAAGTTGAAAGTGTTAAAGGTAGAAATCTCATTAAAAGCCTTGCTCATTTCTGTATATTTTACAAAGAGGAATTACAGTGTATTCACGTCAGCTAATTCTCAGTTACTGCAACAGCTTGTGGAAGAGGAATAGGGGAGAGAAATACTATATTTCTGTAGCGGACACTGAAGATAGCAGAAGAGTTTTTGAGATTTACGATCTCTGCTATATGTCCCTTCGATTTAAATGAAAAGATCAATGATTTAATGAGAACATACTTGTAACAAAAGGCAGTTTCTGCTGTGAGTATTCATACTAAAAAGTATCTTACCCTTCCTTTGGCTTTCTGTAGTCATTTCACACATTTCAAGATATTCCTTAGGATAAACGAAGTTTGTAGAATACTGTTTGAAATGTAACTTTTGTTCTCAGCAATAAGAGTTTCATCATTCTTAAAGGATATTTCAATGCTCTAGTCTGGTGAAAATCAAAATTATAGATAGTTTTATTTTTTGACTGGAAGTAAGTGAATAGCATGCAAACATCAGCTAATACTTCAGCTGGAGTCAGTTTTCAAAAGAGAATGACTTTGAATTGGAAATAGAGGCTTTCATCAAATTCTGTTATTGCTTACAACATTTCTGTCACCCACTCTTTCTCTCTCCCAGCAAAGGAACACACAACAAAACTAATGAAACTTCAACACTTCTTCAAACTGAGAAATGCTTATTTCTCAGTTCAGTGTAGTCCTCTCAGCTCAGAGAGGACCTCAGTCAGCTCAGAGACAACTTTAGAGTTTGAAGACATGGCCTGGCTTTTCAAAGTAGGTTGCAGAGGTGTATCCAAGGCACTCCAGAAGTCTCCGTTTGGGATTCTAAAGTTGACCAGGAAGGTAACCATTGTTTCCATTAAGTTTTTATGATATCTGAATACCTGTAATTTATTTGACATTTGTTATTGTTGGTGATGTTAGTGAACCCAAAGATGGTGGAAATCAATTTCTTGCTGGATTTGCATCTGCTCTGAAAGATTGGGGCTGGGTCATCTCACTTCTGAGTTTACTTTTTTTCCTCTAACAATGCATTCAACTATCCTTTCTGCATTGGTACTGAAAAACTGCCTTTGTTTTCCAGGTGTAAGTCTATATCCAAAACAAAAATTCTCCTGTTACTTTCTCAATTACTGTAACTGACAATGCCTCAAGCCTAGAGGAACTAGCACAGAGCCCTTAATTACTCCTGCTTCACACTTTTTGATAACTGGGAAACACTTGCTGTCCTGCTTGTCACTGAAGCCTGTAACCACATTCAGTTTGATTCTTTCTAAAATAATGTTTTATGTGAAATAGCAGTTGATGCAGTCCTGGATTTTAACCTCTTCTGTTAACCTAACTTTTTTAACATTCATGGTTTTTCTCCTGTTTTTCCACTACACTTACAAAAACCTCCCTTCTCCTTTGAAATTTTCTTGTCCATCCACTATTTACTTCTTATGCTGCATAGGAAAAATTTGAACATACTTTGCGATGACCAGTTACTACTGTTAAACCATCGATCTATGGTCACTTTACTCCTCATTTTCATAAACCTTTGAGATAGCTGCCAGCATGTGGAGCTGACTCTGGTTATGTTGCTAGGCCTGACTGGTGCTCAGAAGATTTATTGTCTGCTGCAGGTGCCTTGCAGTTTGCAGTCATGTTTTCGGGTGACTCCTGCTATAATGTCTGAATCTTTTCTTACCACGTTTTCCTTCTTTGCATTTTGCTCATTTGCTGCTTCTCTCTGCCCAGACTGTTGCACGTGTCTGGGCTGGCCTTTGATCTTAATTCTTGGGACTCATGATCACTAACAACCGTGCACCAGCCAAAGAAGCAAGGACTGTGGGGCTAGGGTTTTTCCTACTAGAGAAGGGTATTCTTCTGGGGCTTGACTCTTCGGTATTCCTGTAACTTATACTGTTTATTTCATGCCCCACTCTCCCCCACATAGAATCATGTTTTAAAAATTATTACTGATCTTCTTACTGTCCCTGTTGACACATTTTGCTTATAAACAAACCAGTATCTGTATCCTATCTTTGAGCCATGCACTAACAAGTAAGAGGTGGCCAGGTATGAGCATTGCTCTCTCTTCTTCTGTTCCCCTGTTTGGTCTAAGCTTAGGAAGAGAGCCTTGCGACATTTACATGTCATCTTCACATGCACTTCATTGATGTGGAATAACCTTTCATAAACTCAGCTGAGAACATTGTTACAAACTGGTTCTTCATGCTTTGCTTTTGAGTGGGGAGAAGGGGGATTGCAAAAGAAATTAAGAAAACGGTTTCCCGGTGACCTCTGGTTGTATACTGTTTAGTGGAGTACATAAAAACGGTGTCAAATTTACTGCTGCCGAAGATTTCACTGTTCAGGATATTTTCTTCACTGTTGGAAAAGAGATTGGATTTGATAATGTGACTGCACCTTGAATGACTAGAGATGTCTTATTGTTTGTGCAAACAGCTAAAATGTGTAAGACAATTGAAAATGAAGTTCTTATATTGATTTGCCGCAAATTTCATTGACTCTCTGGAGAACTGTTTGATAGAAGAGCATGCAATATACCATCACTCCTATAGGTAGTTCTCAAATTTTACAAGAATGACAGGTGCTGGCAAAATGGCTTTGCTAATCAGACCTGCACAAAAAGAGCAATTGAAATACACTGTGCTTTTCAGTTTTAGTAGAACAGACCTTTTCTGAACAACTCTTTATGTGAACGAATTAATGCCTGGAGTTTTTGTGAGAGATGGAGCCGTTGCTGGAATCTCTGAAGAAGCATCAAACTAACAAAAAGGGAATGTAGTGTTTCCCAGGAAAAGTCTGTATGGGTTATAAAGGTGTAATGGAAACAACACTTGTATAGTTTATAGAAATGTAGGCTTAAATCAGCTATGATGAAGATTAACATGGCTCTACGAAACAGATTGCCAGAGACAAAACTGAGAGGAAATTGAGATCCATAGAACTACACCTATGCATTTCCTTAGCTTGGGTGTTTTGGAAATAATCTTCAACTTTTTTACCTGTCTGACTTCTCTTTTGATCATACTTTTGAAAGGAAGAGATGTCGAACAGGGGCCTCCAGAGGTCTGTTGCAACTGCAAAGGAATGCTTTTCTTTTTCAAAATAAAAACTTTTATTTTTTTCATAAATATTCTCATAACTTGTCTAGGAAGCCCTTTTGCTTTGACTAGATAAGCACATAATGCCTAGATAAACTGTGGGCAGATTAGGAAGAGTTAAATGTTTAAGTCACCGCATCCCTCCTTGAAAGCCTGATTTCAGTATTTAAAAATGTAAACATCTAGGAGCTCTGGCCTAACCCCTTGACTAAGGTCTGTGCATTGACCTTAAGTTTCCTCATGCTTTTCAGTATCGGCATCCTGTCCCCTGTGACTTTCTGGCCTAGAGACAAACCACACATTAGACACTTTTTCTTTCTAGGCACAGCACAGCACAGAGCTGCTGTAGTTCTTGCCGGGTTACCGTAATGACCTGTAATTGCAGTCCTTCACTTTCGAAGTTTACCCTGCCTCAAGAGTAATGGCACTGACAGGAGGGGGGGATGTTATACTGTAAAAAACCCAAACCATGAACCTGTTGAGAACTATTTTAAGAATATTCCTTTAGTCACCAGTACCATAGAGGTGTAATATTCTGACTCCATTGTGTTTTCAACTGACACAGTTTTCCCCTGCAGGAGTTGACCTTGTGCCGGTGACAGCAATGGAAACATTGCCATCGACGTTATTGGGAATTAGATCAGATGCACAGGATTAGATCAGTTCACAGCAGTCCAGTGATAGCTGTAGGTAATGCCATTTTTCTCATCACGTTAATAGTTTCTAGAGTAAAGTACATACATGTTAAGAATTCAGTTTGCTTGTTGCAATGGGTGTGGTGAGCCAGTATCAAAATATGATGATCGATCATTTTGTTCCTTTGCAAAAGACTAGTCAGTGATTTTTGAACTTAATTGGACAAGTAAAAAGCAATCTAGCAGAGATGATAGCAATCAATGCAGTTAAAAATGAAACTGTGCATAAAAATGGGTGAATACATTAATGTAAATAGCTGTTTTTCCTGGTTACAATCTTCAAATGGCACAAAGCTAGACTTAATAGCTACGTGCTTTGACAAAACAGTTCAAGTAGCAAACTAAGCAATGCCTTTTTTATGTATTTGAGCTCCGAACAAATCAGGGAAGTGATTTCTGAACTAAAGCAAAAGCTATTTCTGGCATTGAGTTTCAGGCCAACATCTGGACTGTAAACTGCAGTTCAAGATAAACTGCCTAATGTCTGTAGGTACTGAGCAAAAACTAAGCCAGACTCTAGGGCTGGAACCCAAATGTTGTCACCTAGATTTGAAGAATCTTGCAGCTAGAGGCATTGATGTGGTTAATGTATCAGATATTTTTATTCTCAATATCCAGGTACTAAATGCTGGCTTTTGCCCGTAAAGACTGTGCGTATCACACACACGGTTTGCTCTCTTGCCTCTGGAGGATTATGTGGTAATTCTCACTTTTCCATAAGACTGTACCGGCATATGAGTAGGAACTATTCTGCGTTAGTGGCCAATACAAGCATTCAAATTCAAATAATTTCCTGTCCTGTTTTTTACCTTGTTGCATTTACATTGATAGAGCTAACTCGAACTGCTCACATTACCTGTGTGAATTCGTACTTGAATTGTACCGCTACTATAGTATGTTTCTTCCCAGGAATGATGGGCAAATAAAAAAATACATAACTAGAAAGGCTCTGTAGTTTGGATGACAGTGACAAAGCATTATCTGTGAGGGATGGGTGGTGGGGGGGAAGGGTTGTTTTCGACATTTAGACTTTCAAAAATTTAATTTTGAAATTATATAAAAGGTATGTTTTTGCCCCCAATTGTCCTGGTTTGAACCCAGCTGGAAACTAAGCACCAAGCAGCCACCCCCTTACGCCCTGGGGCAGGGGAGAAGAATGAAAGGTAAAACCAGTTGGGTTAAGGTAAGGAGAGTTTACTGGAACAACACAAAGAGAGAGGAAACAATCGAAATAACAATGACAAAGCAAGTGATTTGCAAGGCACTTCTCACTGCCACCTGGCTGGCCCAGGCTGAGCCCAAGGCTGCTCAAAACCCCTGCCCCCAACTAGCCTTGTCTTTCTCTCTCTCTCTAAATATATATATACACACACATATAGAATATATTATGTAGTTATATAACAGTATTATATAATA
>NW_010410967.1:9971-13130 GCF_000710305.1 Buceros rhinoceros silvestris | reverse complement strand
CAGTCCTCAGGAGGTTTCCAGGTTAGCTCAGATGTAGCATGCTCTCTTTAGTCTCACCTAAGCCAGGTGCCACGAGTAACAGCCGTGTGCACTCATCCCATGTGCAGACCATAAGCAGAGAAAGACACTGACCACCTCTGACAGGTGATTCGTAGTGCTGCTGAGGTGGTCACCAATATGCCAGGGCACATTTTTCCAGTGTGCCTCGCAGGCCATGGGTTAAGACCACATCCCAGGTCCAATGCAGATCCAAGAGCACTGCTCCTTTGTACATACACCCCTGGGGGAAACCTCCAGGAGGGCCCGGACACTGAAGCCACCCCTCTGCAGTGAGGCTCACCTTGGTAATGCCCAGGGCCCCCACGTTCTCGCTGTATGATGTGGTGCCATTCCCTGTCCCCCAGGCCCCGGCCAGGAGGCAGCCGATGCCTTCCACCCCAATCCCACGGCTGATGGCGTGCTTTGGCGGTGGCGGGGCCCCAGACAGGCGGGCACAGGCGTAGTAATCTCCCACAGACTCCAGCATGGAGGAGATCACCCCAGCTAAGATGCCGAATATTCCAGCCAGGCTGACGGTTGGCATTCCCCACTGGCCTGCAAGTAAAGAAGGTTCAGGTCACTGGGACATGTTTTCTCTGAAATTATTGTGGGGGACAGGGTGGGAGAGAAAACAGCAAGAGTGCTTGTGGGTGTTAGCCTGATTTTTGGCATTTCTTCTCCCCCTGCTAGCCATAAGTGGAGGTGCCAGCTGGATCAGGGAGCAGCAGATGGGATGGTGAAAGGGGAGGCAGTGGTACCTGGGTAAGGCAGCCGAAACCAGGGAGCCTGGGACAAAACGTCCCCATGGGTGTCTGTCCGAGCCAGGTGGCCGTAGGTGGTAGGGTTCGCAGGGAGGACATCAGTCACTGTCAGCACGTAGCAGAGCAGCCAGCTCAGGGAGAGCCCCAGCAGCACCTGCCCATCACATGCAGCAGTGGGGTCCAGTTAAGTCATGGCCACATCTGGCACTGTTGTGGGGGACAGGGTGTCTCCGTGCCTGACCCTTTAACCTGAACGTGAGATGGAGGCAAAGGGACGGCTGGAGGTCCTGATGGCCCACCCTCCTTCCCTCCCCACATGCAGGGCCATTCAGATCTTCTTTCCCTCTGCCTCCTCTTCCTCTTCCTCTTCCTCCAGCCATGCAGGCTGGACTGGGAAGCATTAACTTGGCTAGACATGAGTGGCATGTGCAGCCCAGGGTGGGTGAGGCCATTCCCTCTGCCATGACCATTGGGTCTCCGGGAACCCCAACATACCGGGAAAATCTGGAAGAGGTGGACTGGGTAGAGGTGGCACTTCTTGCCTCTCTGGTAAGATGGCAGCAGCACAGGGACATTTTTCAAGTACTGAGAGAACAGAACTATGAAAGAAATAGTCCTAGGAGGAGGGAAAAACAGACTATGAGACAAAGTAGGTGCTGAGCTGCCCACCAGTCCCCACATTAACTGAAATCCTGCTACTTGAAGACTCCAAAGGATCCCATAAATCAGGCTCTCAGGGTGTCTCCCCACTCCAGCAAGCCTGGGGTCAAACAAGATTTCCATCATGCTCTACCAACAGCATTTGCAGATATTTTTTCCCCTTTTGTTTCAAAACCAATCCCCCAGATGGTGCATCATTGAGTATGACACAGTGCCAGAGCTTAAACACGACACATGAGTAAGAGAAAAACCTGAGGGACGTGCAAGGGCTAGGCAGGCTATGTAGGAAACTGTCCCCAAACCTCTGTGTAATTCAAAAACACTGAGAATATAGGATGTGTTGGGTTTCTGATTTCAGGTTTACCTCTACTGCTCTGCAAGTGGCAAGAAGCTGCTACGGGGCACAGAGAATTTGATTTGGCTGTGCAAGTCTCTGTTTTGAAAGAAAAAAAACGTGGTGGGGCTGCACATGGGGCTGCATGTAGCACCCACAGAGCCCTCCCAGCCAGCTGAGAAGGGGAGAGCATGGCCATCTGGTCTGCAAGGGCTGGGCAGCATAGGGGTCCTCCAAGGCCAGGGTGCTGTTGTGTGCCTCCAGCAGCACCCAGGGTTCATTCTGGTGGAAGAAAGCATGAGACATAGGTTCCATCCCATCCCTCATGTAGGACACATCTCCTGTGAATGGCAGCATAGCTGGCGAGCCTTGTCTGCCACCCACGCATCTTACCCCCAGAAAGAGCAACCAGATAAGATGGAAGCTGCCATTTGTTGCAAGAGGGCAGAGACTGGGCAGCCCACCTTGACTGCTTAGCTGGCAGAAGACCTTGGACAGTTTCCTCCTGCGTTAACCGGGCCTCTGAAGGGTTCCTCATTTTTTATAACACGTCTAAATTGCACACACTAGGCGAATTAACCTAGATAGAATTTGGTGAGATTGCACCAGCCGAAGCACAGTGACAGTGCAGGGAAAAACTGGTATTTTTCCATGTGTGAAATGGTGACAAGCTATAGCTGCAATATTCATGGGCAGGCAGAATACGAGCAGTGCAAAGGTAATGCTAACCTCACCTCTCTGCAAAGACACACAACAACATATAGCCAAAGGTTATCTATCAATCACGATTCGAAGCACTGAATGACTGGAGGCAGAAAGTCTGAGGAGGAACTGGTTTCCATGTGTGGTTTCTAAATCTGCAGAGCCCAGACAGACCTGTGTCAGCGCATATTTTGTGCATTTGCATTAACAAAGGTGCTCAGCAGCCTTATGAATCACTGCAGAGCCCTTTCTGTCTCAGGTAGGTGTCACTGCTTATTACTCAGGTTGTCTGACACATTCCACTAACAAACACTATTTTCAGCTGCTTATAATTCTGCCCAACTTTACCCATTCAGGATGAAAATTTCCATGGAAAATGTCTGCCTCAAGCCAAGTATTTCTGGAAAAATATATCCCAAACCTATTTCAAAGAGGGATGTTCAGGAAAAAGACATAATATATATAGCCTGTATTGAGAAGGTAATTTTGCCTTGAGCAGCAGTAGGATCCATTTATGATCTGGGGCAGAAATTTGAGAATTTCAAATTTGAGATTTGAAATTTTTCTTTGGAGTGAGGTATATTGCTGTTTCTCACAAAAATCTGCTCAACTGTGATCAGTCTGTAAAAATAATCATGCATCCCAGGTCCCAAGTAGTCAGCA
>NW_010410967.1:0-9892 GCF_000710305.1 Buceros rhinoceros silvestris | reverse complement strand
CAGCAGGAACACCTCAGGCTTTAGCATTTGTAACCCATAAATGTTTCAGGCTTTCTAAGTACATCCACGCCTTGCCCAGTGATGACCTGTGTATGCACCATCACCAGGGAGCAAGTGAGCACACACCAGACCAGTTTCTTGAGGCAACAGCAGGTATTGCCCATCATGGGGACTTCGGGACGTGATGGGGCTGGACAGCAGGGCTGAGACCACATGGCTCATATCTTCCACCTTCTCCATTACTCCTCTCTCCCTTTCCCTAATGGCACCCATGGAGCATGGAGGAGGCAGCAACAGAGGACTCAAACTTAGACAGCTCAGAGCGCAATGATCAGGTTGGGGCTAAGGTGTCCAAGTCATAAAAGAAAGAACTGTGATTAGCATGGATAGAAGATGGGACAGAAATGACAGAGAGGACAGAAAGGGTGACAAGGGTTGAGAACGGGCACACGATGGAGGACTGGGACCCTATTAATTGAGCAGCACAGTTGGGCAAAGAGGTCAGGCAAGGGACCGAGGTTAGGAGCCAGTGGTTGGAGAAGGCATGCAGAAGAATGAGATAGTCCAAGCAAGGAATACCTCACTCTGAGTGCTCAACTTTGTCATTTTAGGAATGTCTTTTTAGCTTAAATAATGGGTGTCTAAGACGGTGTGTGTAGAAAAAAGTGATGGAAACTGCCTCCAGGAACCACACACAGGAAAGACTTCTTTCTCTACCAACCTACAAACTTCAGATTTTCACAAAATCAGAGTTTTTAAGTCATTTGGGGGTTTTGCTTTATTGCTGAGGGCTCTAAGATCCTAAGAGGGGTGGGTGGGTGTGTGTGTGTGTGTGTGTGTAAAATTACGCCATAATGCTGTCTTGCATAAGCCTGCTGCATGTAAGTGCGCAACAAATAACCTTGAACCCAGGGGAACCCTGCTACATACCATGACAAGTGGTTTCATACTAGAGGTAGGTGGTTTGTGTACGCTCAGCTTTCTCACAGGAAAGTGACACTTACATGAATGCTATGCCCCAGTGCTGCCCAGCCTCATCCCCAGCCGAGTCAAAGAGAGGTAGGGCAACCAAAGTGATGGTGGGGGCAATTGTCAGGGGGCCGATGAACCTCATCAGAAATCCAATCAGGCCAGAAAATCCAACGAAGATTTGAAAGCAGGAAGCTACAATGATAGCTCCTTGCACCTGGAAAAATGGAGGAAGACAGCAGAGGTTGAAAGGAGCTCTACCTGTTGAGCCTCTCCTTCATAAGGCAGTGCAAAACTCATGTGAGAGTTAAGCTCAGTCTCCGGTGACATACCAGCATGGAGACTTCGCACTGAGTAAAGCAAAGCCCAGCTGAGTATTATGTGTGGGGTAGGATCATCAAAGTACCAGCACACCAGCTCTCCCTTAGATGATGGATTTAGTCCTCACCAGGGATAATTTTGTTCCAGTGATCCCCTCCTTCCTGGCCTCTTGGGCCACCCAAGCATGCATCAGCTTCCCTGCACTCTCTCTTCCTGCTCCCCCAGAATGCAAGGGAAAAGTTCTTGCCCCAAAAGCAGGAGCAGGGCAATGGTCTCCACTCATCTCCCATCTGAGAAGGGCTTGGGGCAATTCAGCACCCTGGTAGGGCAGATGAGCCATTACAGCCTCTGGTTTTTTTCTGAGTTTCAGTTTCTATCCAGGGACACATTTATCACCCTGAACTTTCCTGTGTTTTACAAGCACTGCTAAGTAGCCAGCAATTACATCCTGAAATGTTGTTAGCTGGTCAGTCAGCTCCAGGCTGACTCAGGGAACTCAGGGATGAGGCTGCTCTCTGCCTGCTCAGATCTGATGATAAACACAGGCTGGGTCCTCTGTGCTGCTCAGATCTTTCCCTCCCCTGGCTCCAAAGAGAAAAGAAACACAGACCAGGGTGAAACACCCTGCCTGAAAAGAGAAGGCAGCAGTACCCTACTGCCCTGTCCTGTGCCGCGCAGCAAATCCTTCATGAGCTCACAACACTTCCTGAGCACTTTGCAAAGCACCACAAAGTATGGATTGACAGAGGCTAATTTAGCCACTTACTCAGATAAGGCAACAGACAAAGGGCAAAGCAGTGAGATCACGGACTTCTCCTCCACTCTTTTGACTACACAAGACTGCACTTTTCCTTAATGTTTACAGTAAGTTTTGCCCTCACATTTCCTTTTACTAGGTTTCCAATGCTTAGACAGGGTCCTTGGAAACATCTTCTCTCCCTTCCTTCCTCAAGGCTAACCATGCTTCATGGAGAAAGGATCTGGCTGGACCACTAGAGACTTCGCAGGCATCATAAATCTTCTGAGAATTGCATGTCCCCTGATCTGCAGCAGCAAAGCCCTTGCTTTTCTGTCAGAGACTACATGCTTAGGAAGCTGCAACAAGGTGAGGGCCAGGGTCCATTGTGGGTGGTGGGTTCTCCAGCACTGATGGCCCTACCACGGTCAGGTGCTTTTCTAAAAGCAAACAGTCTTGATACAGAGCAGGTGCCACTGAAAATGTAATATACCTCTCGCATCCGCGTCTGCCAGACTTCAATGAACTCTGGTGAAGAGGCATTCACCAGGGTGGCATTCTGCGTCCAGGCGGGGCATTTCCACTTCGGGAGAGACAGCATGGCCAGGGTGGGGGTCAGGAATGCAAAAGTCCCTCCTTGAATAATAGGCAACCTGGAAGGAGAACAAAGATGACTAGAAATGCTAGAAACCCAGCTCCAAAGTGGTGAGATAAAGGAAAGCAAAATAAATTTAAAAATTGGTCTGCCCGTGGCATCTGGCAGTCTGTCTTTTGAGTTGTTCTGGCAGGTCTCCATCGCTGACCACGGGTGGGAGTTGCTGCCCATTGCACTCAAAAGCAATGACCCAGGGCAGGGCAGAGCTCAGATTCAAACACCGGCAATGGAGGAGCACATCTGCGCTGGGGTCAAACTCTGCTACCCCACATCAAGGAAAAAGTATTCCTTCTAAGGTGTGGCTAGACCGTGGAGCTGCACAGAGTAAACCAACAACCAACAGAAAAAGCTGGAGTGAGGGAGAAGACCAAGGAGCAAAGATGGTGAGACTTCAAAGAAAAGTTCAGCATTGACCTAGGCCCAAACCTTGCTAACATCCAGTTGCTTTGTCTGTCCCCGTCAGCTGCCTCAGTTTTCTTCACAACCTGCTCATGAACACAAGGCCATGCACTGACTAACCCCCACATCACAACCATCCTCAGACAGAGGGCAGTGGAAAATGTGACTTGGCTTTTAGTACAATATTTTAAAGCTAATGCCCCTGCCCAGTTTCCACTGATACTGGAAAGGCGACCTGCATGGGTAGGGCTCAGAGTGCTGGCTGGGCCCCGTGTGTGTCCTTCCTTAGAGTAACACGTGCTCTGGAAACCCCTCAGGTGCGCAAGGAAGCTCACACCTCCAGAGGGGCTCAGCACTGGCTTTGTACAGAGCCTTGTACAGTGGAGCTGCTGCTCCTGTGAGCTATGCCAGCCTCTTCTCCTTCCACGCAGGGAGCAATGGAGACAGAGGAACCACCACAGGCATTAAGCCTCCATTGCAATGCAAGTTATTTTGGATGTTCCTCTAGCCTGCTTGAAAAATCCAGAGATGCCTGAGGGCACAGGCTGGAACAGTAGCTGAACAAGCTGAGGGTAACATCCAAGGTGCCTTGGCTTCCTCCATTTAGAAATCTTCCCTGGGAGGAGCCCTCACAACAACCTCTTCTTCCATGAGGAGGTCTCATAGCCCCTGCTATGAGCAGCTATGAGCAGCAGGGCAGCGAGTTGGGTGAGTGCTTTGGCAGGGCACAGATTTCCCAGGAACCAAAGGTGTTTCCACCGTTCTCTGGAAAGCACTGGAAAATAAGAGATGGCACAGCTGTAACAGCACCACGTCTCTATCGCCTAAAAGAAATATTTATACTCATGCCATGTGCAACCAAAGTACTGTCGTAACTTTGCCAGTAAGTTATATCTGAATACCAGTCATCCGTGGAGTCACTTATTTACGGCATTCAGCCAAACATTACAGCTTTCAAAGGATTTCGCTGAACAAGACAAAAAAACCAAACAAAAGGAAACAGAGATGGCTCAGTGCCACCACTGCTGAATTAACAATAGATTTATAGCCCCCACTGTGTTGGCCTTCAAGCTATTTCACAGCGGGTGCTGGCATGGGTGGGCTCAGAGCAAACTGGAGTGCCGAGGCAATGCGTATGGGGCATGATGAGGTCTTCCCAGGGAAAGCAGCAGGTTTAGAGAAGGAAAAGTTATGCTGTGATCATCACTACACAATGTCCAAGCATCTGCTAAGGGAGGCTTATCATAACGGCAAGTGACTAGTGTCTCCCTTCAGGAGCCTCTCGGATAGTCTGTCCACTGACCGTCTGGGACCTGTCATTGCTTTTTCATGCGGTGTAACACAACCGAGCTGCAGGTTGCAGTGGGTTGGGCTTTTCTCTTGGCTACTGCTCTTGGAGAGCTGCTCCTGAACCTCACTCACTCCTGGTGGGAACATTCCCCTCTCCATGGCCAGTTCCCATGCATTCATTCATGTGCCAACATTGTCTTTGAACCAAAATGGTTCTTCCTGCCTGATCCCCCCTATTTCTCTCTCAGACTAGTTGCTGGCTGCAGCCATACCCCTCTGAGCCACCACTTTGTCAGGCTAACCAGGCCAACCTCTGTAAGATGAACAGTCCCCCTTCCCCATGCCACATTAACATATCGTCTCCATATCTCTTTGCCTCTGAATTAGTCTTCTAGCATATGGACACTGGGAACTGTGCAGAGTGCTTAGCTGAGGGGTCCCCAGGAAAAAGCATCTCCTCCAACTTGTATTTACCACTTTCCTGGCTATCTTGTTGGTGACTTACTTATGGTTATCACCTACTACAGGGTTTTAGAAAACAGAAAAAGGAGAAAAAAAATTGCTTCCAACTGTCTCCTCAGGCTTGGTTTGCCACCAGCCACACTGCAGGCTGAGTCTGACCTTTCCATCAGGAATGTCCTCACGCATCATAGTTGGAGCCAGCAACAAGGCAATTGCGACCTCAGCGCAGCAAAAGTCATTCAAGCTTATCCTACGGGAACAGCTCCTTACCACTTAATTTGATCTGTTGTTCCTCATTCAGCTATTCAGCCAAGAGCAGCCATGCTGTTCTTTCATCCTCCTACAAGAGCAGGGGATGTCACAGCTCTCAGATATTCACCAAGGCATTTGTGAGGTGCCTGGGAGGACTCCAGCCTGAATCACACCAGCAGCCACAGCCATGGCCGTGCACCCCAGCATGAATTTAACCAAGCTGAGAAGAAACAGATTCTCTCTTTTTCATGGCCAGGGCAGCCCCCTCCTACACTAACCCCACAGCAATGTAGGAAAAGTGCAGCCCCCTCTGGGAAGAGGTTTGCCTACAGCTTCTTCTTAAGACAGGCAGAGATGGAAAAGTTACGCTGGGGGAAGAAACAGGAAGAGTAAAAAGATTTTGTGGAGTTGACAATCGACCAGTGATGTGTTGGTAGAAGAGTTTTAACTGGGTCCCTCAGATTTGGAAGCCAAAGAATGTGTGATTTTTGCCTTTGAAGCAAGAAACACAGGTTCCCACAATATTGGAGTTACAAACAGCCTATGGAAAGAGAGAGGCAGCCCAGAATTATGACAGGGAAGATAAAATAAATTTTGCAAGGTTAGCAAAGATACAAGGTCTTTGTGGCAAGGGGCAGTGCTTGAAGTCATGTCTCTTATTAAGTACTTAATTTTCTGGGTAGTGAATGCAACCCCATGATCATCTCCTCACCACCAGCTATTCAACAGCTCAGCAACAAAGAGGATTTACCTTGCTTACATTCAGATCGTGCCGTGAATCCTTGAGCATGGGAAGTAGTACCGCTTAATGGGATATGCTGCAGAGCTCCTCCCTGAGGCCCTAAGAGCAGATGGGCTCTGATTTCTCCTTGTTATTCCCTGCCCCAGAGTTTCCTACAGGTTTTGTGCTCCCTTGATCCTGGGCCCAGATCAGGAGGGTCCTGACTCAGCTGGAGGATCCCTGGGGTAAGAAGCAAGCAGATACTGCTTACCGCATGTTTCAATGCTTTATCCTTTTGTAGGAGGGATTCCTTATAAGCTCAAACCAAGATGCATCAGGAGATACAAAGGTCAGAATAGTGAGGTAACCCTGCAAAGCTATCACTTACAGTGATTTCAGGATGATTCAGCATGCGTCCCGATTGCCCAAGGGTAGCAAATGACCCTCACTCATAGATAAACTCTACAGCAGACTGGTGGCTGGGCACAAAGTAATTGCATCTACAAACTGTTTTGTCACGTGTCCCATTTCTTGCATTTGGCTTACCTGACTCCAAAGAGGACTTGCAGCAGGGTGCAGATCCCTGAGACAAAGAAGATGGTGCTGATCAGGTGGCTCTGGGTGAGGAGGTCATGCTGGAGGCAAAGCTCTTTGGAGAGTATCAGCGGGATGGCTACGAGACCTCCCATGGCTGTCAGGAAATGCTATGAGCCACAGAGAAAGACTGGGTGAAGAAGGAACAGAACTAGATGCATATTAGTCCCATGTTATTGAGGGGAATCTAAAAGTAACTCACAGGTTTGTTTTTGGGTGGTACTGCTATTACCCGTTCTCTTTTTTGGCAACATTAATGCTCTGCTAGGGACTGTTCCAAAGCACCTACAAGAACTGCAATGCACCCCCACAAACTTCTCCCACTTTCCATGCCCAAATTGTGGTGCTCTGGGCTTCCTAGTTCACTGTCAGGTGCACCAAGTTTCTCCCCAGCACTTGCAGACAAAGTTGGTGGAGCTGCTCTTCCAGAAAGGTGGTCTCATCCCAAGGTGGGGAAGAGAATGGTCAGGCAAAGTGAATGAAACTGTTTCAGCCCATCTCATTTGCACCACAAAGGATAACAAAAAGCTGACAAATAGGAGCTACCCATTCTTTGCTACCAATAGCTTTTCTCATACAGTGCAATTATGGATAACCATAAAAATTGGATAAATCAGGCATTGCATTTTTTTAGAAGAGTCACTACAATGACCTTCAGCTAATTACTAAATGTGGAAATAATTTTTCGATCTTTTTGCTTCAAATATTAACCTTAATCGTGCTAAGCAAGGGGCAAGGCAAGGTTGTTTCGGTCAGCATCACTTCCCAGTTCTAACCTCAGAGCACCACACTGCAGTGGTGGAACTCAGAAACCCAGTGTGGTCATTAGAGGCATGTTTTATTAAAAACATGATGCAGATGTGTTCAGAAAACCTTAATATAATCTACATCTAAGATGACCTTGTAAGGAAACAAAGTACAAAATGCCCACCAACCTCCAAGCACAGACCATTGTTACCTTCATCACTCCAAGGTCTCTCTTCCCTGAGGCTCTGTACCCACCATGGCATTGGTGGCATTGGGTCATTTAGCACACCTGGGCGCAGATGCCATCCAAAGCAGTGTGGCCCCTTCGGCTTAATTTTTAGTGCTGTGGGAATGCAGAAGTCTAGAAGCCCTTAGACATCTGGCTAACTTCAGCCAAGATATCTGACTTGTTCTTATTAAGTGTCTGGCCCCAGCCCGGGGAGCTCTGCTGGTGCTCAGGAGGAGATGGGAAGGACTTCAGGTCACTGAGGTCCAGCCCCACAGCTCCAGTCAGGCCCAGTGAAGTTAAAGCACTCCCAAATTCAGGTTTCACCCCCATTAACCAGCTGAACAGCCATTAAACTTCCACCCACCCCCAGCCTCCACCTGCTCTGCCCCCGTCACACCTGAATGCCCAGCAGGATGCACATGTACCAGGGGGGCACATCTGTGACAGTGTAGACAAGCTTGCTGCTGCTGTAGCCCTTGTTCCCGACTTTTTCTGGGCCCCAGGTAGCACGGTCCTTCGAGGAGTAGTGGATTGCATCTTCACCCTGGCAAGCAGCAGAGACCATTTGTTAGCCACAGTCCAGCCCCACAGGTGCCCAGCAGCTGCCTCTGTTGTGGCTGCACTCCACATCTTATGGGAGCTCCACACATGTGGCTATCAACAAGGCCAGGATTAAAAAGAACAAGTGGGGAAATCAAAATGTAGGTAAAAGAACACCTATGGAAATTTTTTAATGTGCATGTGTTTGTCTAGACCAGAACAAACATTAGAGGATGTCTCAACCTCATAGGGACATCCGGACAAAGCACCTTAGTATCATTAATGTCTAGCTAAGGACAGAGGAACTACAGCCAGAAGCAAGAAAGAGCATGCAGTGAGTTAATCCATGAAAGCTGCACTGCCCACTTGTCAGTGCCCCTCCCAGCTGTCCCACCCAAACAGTGTGTTTGATAAAACACGCTAAAACAACTTAGCTGTCATTATTACAGAGTAGAAGCATGGTTTATGTTTCTTTCTCTTCCCTTAAACCTTCTCATGCCTATCACCTTACATTCACCCTTACTAATGTTCTGCCTTGATAACCACACCTGTATTTTGTCTTACCAGAAAACCTCTCCCCTACGGAGTAACTGGACAAAACACAGGGACACCAGCAGATGGAGAGTCCCAACATCTGTTTCAAAGGAGCTGACTCAAAGCAGCGCTACAGGGGTGCTGTCTCAGCTCTGTCACCTGTGGTGGGGAATGGCACCTGGAGGGATGCCCCAGGCTGGGGGCAGCACTGAGGGTCAGAAATCAGCCTGAGGACCTGGGACCTCAGGGAGGTGGCAGGGTCTGAAGTGGCTCTCCAGGAAGGCATGGGTCATCTCCCAGGCAGGCAGAAGCCCAAGGGCTCCCCAGGTCGCTGTACTCCTTTGCAGAGTTTATTTATACAAAGACACGTTTTGCCAAGGAAAGCAAAATATTGCTTTGCTTCAGTTGCTGCAGCTTTTAAGCTAAGTAAATGCCCCCAGTTGTCCACTCCCCCTTCACAGAATTGTTTTGGTTGGAAGAGACCTTTAAGAACATGAAGTTCAACCGTACACCCTGCACTGCCAGGTCACCAGTAAACCATGTCCCTCAGCACCACATCTACATGTTTTTTAAATACCTCCAGGGGTGAGGACTCCACCACTTTCCTGCGCAACCTGTTCCAATGCTTCACAACCCTTTCGATGAAGAAATGTCTTCTAATATCCAGCTTAAATCTCCCCGGCACAACTTGAGGCCATTTCCTCTCATCTTGTCACTTGTTACGTGGGAGAAAAGACCAATCCCCACCTGGCTACAACCTCCTTTCAGGTAGTTGTAGAGAGTGACAAGGTCTCCCCTCAGCCTCCCTTTCTCCAGGCTAAACAACTCCAGTTCCCTCAACTGCTCCACACAGGACTTGTTCTCTAGACCCTTCACCAGCTTCGCTGCCCTTCTCTGGGCACACTCCAGCACCTCAATGTCATTCCTGTAGTGAGGGGCCCAAAACTGGACACAGTATTCAAGATGCAGCCTCACCAGTGCTGAGCACAGGAGGACAATCACTTCCCTGCTCCTGCTGGCCACACTATTGCTGATACAAGCCAGGATGCCGTTGGCCTTCTTGGCCACCTGGGCACACTGCTGGATCATACTCAGCTGGCTGTAGACCGATGCCCCCCAGTCCTTTTCGGCTGGCAGCTTTCCAGCCACTCTTCTCCAAGGATGGCGTGGTTTTCTGGCCCGTCTCCAGCCACTCCCCCCCAAGCCTGTAGCATTGTAGGGGGTTGTTGTGACCCAAGTGCAGGACCCAGCTCTTAGTCTTATTGAACCTCATACCACTGCCCTCAGCCCTTCGATCCAGCCTGTCCAGATCCCTCTGTAAAGCCTCCTGACCTCCAAGAAGATCAACACTCTCACCTAACTTGGTGTCATCTGTGAACTAACTGAGGGTGCACTCAATCTCCTCATCCAGGTCATTGATAAAGATGGTAAAGGAGGACAGGT